>NW_026263169.1:300000-435166 GCF_947179515.1 Apodemus sylvaticus
AAGCTTTTCGAGTTACAACATGTTGTTTAGGAAGAAGATGATATCGCACGATGCGGGATTTCCTTAAAACGTGGTTTTCTGACAAATTTTGACGAAAGAAAATTCTCCTTTGGGTTCTCTTTTGAGGCTACATTTTTAGATGTACACGCCACACCAAATTTTTTCGAGTTACAATGTGTTGTTTAGGAGATACAAGCTAATTTTGTACGATGCGTTAATTCTTCTAGTAAAGCGTTTCCAATATGTATGTATTTGTCTTTACGCTGCAACACTGTATTTCCTTATCACGTGGTTTTCTTACATATTGTTTCGAGAGAAAACTATACTGTGCGTTCCCTTTTGAGGCTACACACTTAGACATACAGGCAACACCAAAGCTTTTCGAGTTACAACGTGTTTTTATGAAAAACAAGATAATTTCGCACGATGCGAGACTTCCTTAAAACGTGGTGTTCTGACAACTTTTGAGGAAAGAAAATTCTCCTGTGGGTTCTCTTTTGAGGCTACACGTTTAGACGTGCACGCAATACCGAATCATTTCGAGTTACCATGTGTTGTTCAGGAGATACAAGCTAATTTTGTACGATGCGTTATTTCTTCTTGTAAAGTGTTTCCAATAAGTATGTATTTTCTTTAGTGTGCAATACTGTATTTCCTAATAACGTGGTATTCTTACATATTCTTTTGACAGAAAACTCTCCTGTGCCTTCTCTTTTGAGGCTACACGCTTAGACATACACGCAACACCAAAGATTTTCGAGTGACACCGTGATGTTTAGGAAAAACAAGATAATTTCGCACGATGTGGGATTTCCTTAAAACGTGGTTTTCTGACAAATTTTGACGAAAGAAAATTTTCCTGTGGGTTCTCTTTTGAGGCTGCACATTTAGACGTACACACCACACCAAATCTTTTCGAGTTACAACGTGCTGTTTAGGAGTTACAAGCTAATTTTTTATGATGCATTATTTCTTCTCGTAAAGTTTAAGTGTTTCCAATATGTACATATTTGTGTTTACTCTGCAACATTGTATTTCCTCATAACGTGGTATTCTTACATATTCTTTCGAGAGAAAACTGTCCTGTGCGTTCTCTTTTGAGGCTACACGCTTAGACATACACGCAACACCAAAGCTATTCGAGTTACAACGTGTTGTTTAGGAAAAACAAGATAATTTCGCACGATGTGGGATTTTCTAAAATCGTGGTTTTCTGAAAAAAATTTGACCAAAGAAAATACTCCTGTGGGTTCTCTTTTGAGGCTACACGTTTAGATGTACACGTCACACCAAATCTTTTCGAGTTATAACGTGTAGTTTAGGAGATACATGCTAATTTTGTACGATGCATTATTTCTTCTCGTAAAGTGTTTCCAATACGTACGTATTTGTCTTTACTCTGCAACACTGTATTTCCTTATAACGGTATTCTTGCATATTCTTTCGAGAGAAAATTCTCCTGTGCCTCCTCATTTGAGGCTACATGCTTAGACATACACGCAAAACCAAATCTTTTTGATTTACACGTGTTGATTAGGAAAAACAATATAATTTCGCATGATGCGGGCTTTCCTTAAAACATGGTTTTCTTACAAATTTTGACGAAAGAAAATTCTCCTGTAGGTTCTCTTTTGAGGCTACACTTTTAGACGTACACACCACACCAAATCTTTTCGAGTTTTAACGTGCTGTTTAGGAGTTACAAGCTAATTTTTTATGATGCATTATTTCTTCTCGTAAAGTTTAAGTGTTT
The DNA here is from genome assembly GCF_947179515.1 of Apodemus sylvaticus. Lineage (NCBI taxonomy): Eukaryota > Metazoa > Chordata > Mammalia > Rodentia > Muridae > Apodemus > Apodemus sylvaticus. The sequence continues at coordinate 301,754 of NW_026263169.1, forward strand.
CCAGTATGTACATATTTGTCTTTACTCTGCAACATTTTATTTCCCCATAACGTGGTATTCTTACATATTCTTTCGAGAGAAAACTGTCCTGTGCGTTCTCTTTTGAGGCTACACGCTTAGACATACACGCAACACCAAAGCTATTCGAGTTACAACGTGTTGTTTAGGAAAAACAAGATAATTTCGCACGATGTGGGATTTTCTAAAATCGTGGTTTTCTGAAAAAAATTTGACCAAAGAAAATACTCCTGTGGGTTCTCTTTTGAGGCTACACGTTTAGATGTACACGTCACACCAAATCTTTTCGAGTTATAACGTGTAGTTTAGGAGATACATGCTAATTTTGTATGATGCATTATTTCTTCTCGTAAAGTGTTTCCAATACGTACGTATTTGTCTTTACTCTGCAACACTGTATTTCCTTATAACGTGGTATTCTTGCATATTCTTTCGAGAGAAAATTCTCCTGTGCCTTCTCATTTGAGGCTACATGCTTAGACATACACGCAAAACCAAATCTTTTTGATTTACACGTGTTGATTAGGAAAAACAATATAATTTCGCATGATGCGGGCTTTCCTTAAAACGTGGTTTTCTTACAAATTTTGACGAAAGAAAATTCTCCTGTGGGTTCTCTTTTGAGGCTACACGTTTAGACGTACACGCCACACCAAATCATTTCGAGTTAAAACGTGTTGTTTAGGAGATACAAGCTTGTACGAAGCGTTATTTCTTCTCGTAAAGTGTTTCCAATACGAACGTATTTGTCTTTACTCTGCAACAATGTATTTCCTTATAACGTGGTATTCTTACATATTCTTTATAGAGAAAACTCTCCTGTGCCTTCTCTTTTGAGGCTACACGCTTAGACATAGAGGCAACACCAAAGCTTTTCGAGTTACGACGTTTTGTTTGGGAAAACCAAGATAATTTCGCAGGATGCGGGATTTCCTTAAAACGTGGTTTTCTGAAAAAATTTGACGAACGAAAATTCTTCTGTGGGATCTCTTTTGAGGCTACACGATTAGACGCACACACCACACCAAATATTTTCGAGTTACAACGTGTTGTTTAGGAGATACAAGCGAATTTTTTACGATGCTTTATTTCTTCTCGTAAAGTGTTTCCAATACATACGTATTTGTCTTTACTCTGCAACACTGTATTTCCTTATAACGTGGTATTCTTACATATTCTTTCGAGAGAAAACTCTCCTGTGCGTTCTCTTTTGAAGGCTACATGCTTAGACATACATGCAACACCAAAGCACACGAGTTACAACGTGTTGTTTAGGAAAAACAAGATAATTTCGCACGATGCGGGATTTCCTAAAATCGTGGTTTTCTGAAAAAATTTTGACGAAAGAAAATACTCCTGTGGGTTCTCTTTTGAGGCTACACGTTTAGATGTACACGCCACACCAAATCTTTTCGAGTTATATCGTGTAGTTTAGGAGATACAAGCTAATTTTTTACGATGCATTATTTCTTCTTGTAAAGTGTTTCCAATATGTACGTATTTGTCTTTACTCTGCAACACTGTATTTCTTTTTAACGTGGTATTCTTACATTTTCTTTAAGGGAAAACTCTCTTCCTATGCCTTCTCTTTTGAGGCTACATGCTTAGACATACTCGCAACACCAAAGCTTTTCGAGTTACGACCGGTTGTTTAGGAAAAACAAGATAATTTCGCATGATGCGGGATTTCCTTAAAATGTGGCTTACTGACCAATTTTGACGAAAGAAAATTCTCCTGTGGCTTCTCTTTTGAGGCTACACGTTTAGACATATAGGCCATACCAAATCTTTTCGAGTTACAACGTGTTGTTTAGGAGATACAAGCTAATTTTGTACGATGCGTTATTTCTTCTTGTAAAGTGTTTCCAATACGTACGTATTTGTCTTTACTCTGCAACACTGTATTTCCTTATAACGTGGTATTCTTACATATTCTTTCGAGAGAAAACTCTCCTGTGAGTTCTCCTTTGAGGCTACAAGCTTAGACATACAGGCAACACCAAAGATTTTCCAGTTACAACCTGTTGTTTAGGAAAAACAAGATAATTTTGCACGATGCGAGATTTCTTTAAAACGTGGTTTCTGACAAATTTTGATGAAAGAAAATTCTCCTGTGGGTTCTCTTTTGAGGCTACACGTTTAGACGTACACGTCACACCAAATCTTTTCGAGTTACAACGTGTTGTTTAGGAGATACAAGCTAATTTTGTACGATGCGTTATTTCTTCTCGTAAAGTGTTTCCAATATGTACTTATTTGTCTTTACTCTGCAAAATTGTATTTCCTTATAACATGGTATACTTACCTATTCTTTTGAGAGAAAACTCTCCTGTGCCTTCTCTTTTGAGGCTCCATGCTTACACATACACGCAACACCAAAGCTTTTCGAGTTACAACATGTTGTTTAGGAAAAACAAGATGATTTCGCACGATGCGGGATTTCCTTAAAACGTGGTTTTCTGAAAAATTTTGACGAAAGAAAATTCTCCTGTGGGTTCTCTTTTGAGGCTACACGTTTAGACGTACATGCCATACCAAATATTTTCGAGTTACAACGTGTTGTTTAGGAGATACAAGTTAATTTTTTACGTTGCGTTAATTCTTTTCGTAAAGTGTTTCCCATACGTACATATTTGTCTTTATTCTGCAACATTGTATTTCCTTATAAGGTGGAATTCATGCATATTCTTTCGAGAGAAAACTATCCTGTGCGTTCCCTTTTGAGGCTACACACTTAGACATACAGGCAACACCAAAGCTTTTCGAGTTACAACGTGTTGTTTATGAAAAACAAGATAATTTCGCAAGATGCGGGATTTCCTTAAAACGTGGTTTTAGGAAAAATTTTGAGGAAAGAAAATTCTCCTGTGGGTTCTCTTTTGAGGCTACCTGTATAGACGTACACGCCACACCAAATCCTTTCTAGTTACCACGTGTTGTTTAGGAGATACAAGCTAATTTTGTACGATGCGTTATTTTTTCTCGTAAAGTGTTTCCCTTATGTACATATTTGTCTTTACTCTGCAACACTGTTTTTCCTTATGACATTGTATTCTTACATGTTCTTTCGAGAGAAAACTCTCCTGTGCATTCTCTTTAGAGACTACATGCTCAGACATTCACACAACACCAAAGCTTTTCGAGTTACAACGTGTTGTTAAGGAAAAACAAGATAATTTTGCACGATGTGGGATTTCCTTAAAACGTGGTTTTTTGACAAATTTTGACGAAAGAAAGTTCTCCTGTAGGTTCTCTTTTGAGGCTACACGTGTAGAGGTACGAGCCACACCAAATATTTTTGAGTTACAACGTGTTGTTTAGGAGATACAAGCAAATATTGTATGATGCGTTATTTCTTCTCGTAAAGTGTTTCCAATATGTACTTATTTGTCTTTACTCTGCAACACTGTATTTCCTTATAACGTGGTATTCTTACATATTCTTTCGAGGGAAAACTCTCCTGTACATTCTCTTTTGAGGCTAGAAGCTTAGACAAACACGCAACTCCAAAGCTTTTCGAGTTACCACGTGTTGTTTAGGAAAAAGAAGGAAATTTTGCACGATGCGAGATTTCCATAAAACGTGGTTTTCTGAAAAATTTTGACGAAAGAAAATTCTCCTGTGGGTTCTATTTTGATGCTACACGTTTAGACACACACGCCACACCAAATCTTTTCGGGTTATAACGTGTTGTTTAGGAGATACAAGCTAATTTTGTACGATGCGTTATTTCTTCTCTTAAAGATTTCCAATACATACGTAGTTGTCTTTACTCTGCAACACGGTATTTCCTTATAACGTGGTATTCTTACATATTCTTTTGAGAGAAAACTCTCCTGTGCGTTCTCTTTTGAGGCTACAAGCTTAGAAATACATGCAACACCAAAGCTTTTCGAGTTACAACGTGTTGTTTAGGAAAAACAAGATAATTTCGCACGATGCGAGATTTCCTTAAAATGTGGTTTTCTGACAAATATTGACGAAAGAAAATTCTCCTATGGGTTTTCTTTTGAGGCTACACGTTTAGTCATACATGCCACACCAAGTCTTTTCGAGTTACAACGTGTTGTTGAGGAGATACAAGCTATTTTTTACGATGTGTTATTTTTTCTCATAATGTTAAAGTGTTTCCAATATGTACGTATTTGTCTTTACTCTGCAACACTGTATTTCCTTATAACGTGGTATTCTTACATATTCTTTCTAGAGAAAACTCTCCATTGCCTTCTCTTTTGAGGCTACACGCTAAGACTTACACGCAACACCAAAGCTTTTCGAGTTACAACATGTTGTTTAGGAAAAACAAGATAATTTCACACGATGAGGGATTTCCTTAAAACGTGGTTTTCTGACATATTTTGATGAAAGAAAATTCTCCTGTGGGTTCTCTTTTGAGGCTACACGTTTAGGTGTACACGCCACAACAAATCTTTTCAAGTTACAACGTGCTGTTTAGGAGATACAAGCTAATTTTGTACGATGCATTATTTCTTCTCATAAAGTTTAAGTGTTTCTAATAAGTGCGTATTTGTCTTTACTCTGCAACACTGTATTTCCTTATAACGTGGTATTCTTACATATTCTTTCGAGAGAAAACTCTCCTGTGCCTTCTCTTTTGAGGCTACACGCCTAGACATACACGCGACACCAAAGCTTTTCGAGTTACGATGTTTTGTTTAGGAAAAACAAGATAATTTCGCACAATGCGGGATTTCCTTAAAACACGTTTTTCTGGCAAATTTTGACGAAAAAAAATTCTCCTCTGGGTTCTCTTTTAAGCCTACATGTTTAGTTGTAAACGCCAGACCAAATCTTTTCCATTTACAACGTGTTGTTTAGGAGATATAAGCTAATTTTAAATGATGCGTTATTACTTCTCGTAAAGTTTAAGTGTTTCTAATTAGTAGGTATTTGTCTTTACTCTGCCACACTGTATTTCCTTATAACGTGATATTCTTACATATTGTTTTGAGTAAAAACTCTCCTGTGCCTTCTCTTTTGAGGCTACACGCTTAGACATACACGCAACACCAAAGCTTTTCGAGTTAAGATGTGTTGTTTAGGAAAAACAAGATAATTTTGCACGATGCGGGATTTCCTTATAACATGGTTTTATGACAAATTTTGATGAAAGAAAATTCTCCTGTGGGTTCTCTTTTGAGGCTACACGTTTAGAATTACACGACACACCAAATCTTTTTAAGTTACAACGTGCTGTTTAGGAGATACAAGCTAAATTTGTATGATAAGTTATTTCTTCTCATAAAGTTTAAGTGTTTCCAATAAGTAAGTATTTGTCTTTACTCTGCAACACTGTATTTCCTTATAACGTGGTATTCTTACATATTCTTTTGAGAGAAAACTCTCCTGTGCCTTCTCTTTTGAGGCTACACGCTTAGACATACACGCAACACCAAATCTTTTCGAGTTACAACGTGTTGATTAGGAAAAACAAGATAATTTCGCACGATGCGAGATTTCCTTAAAACGTGGATTTCTGACAAATTTTGAAGAAAGAAAATTCTCCTGTGGGTTCTCTTTTGAGGCTACACGTTTAGATGTACACGCCACACCAAATCATTTCGAGTTAAAACGTGTTGTTTAGGAGATACAAGCTTGTACGAAGCATTATTTCTTCTCCTAAAATGTTTCCAAAACGTACGTATTTGTCTTTGCTCTGCAACACTGTATTTCCTTATAACGTGGTATTCTTACATATTCTTTCGAGAGAAAACTCTCCTGTGCCTTCTCTTTTGAGGCTACACGATTAGATATACAAGCAACGCCAAAGCTTTTCGAGTTACGATGTTTTGTTTAGGAAAAACAACATAATTTTGCACGATGCGGGATTTCCTTAAAACGTGGTTTTCTGATAAATTTTGACGAAAGAAAATTCTCCTGTGGGTTCTCTTTTGATGCTACACGTTTAGACGCACACGCCACACCAAATATTTTTGAGTTACAACGTGTTGTTTAGGAGATACAAGCTAATTTTTTATGATGCGTTATTTCTTCTCCTAAAGTGTTTCCAATACGTATGTACTTGTCTTTACTCTGCAACACTTTAGTTCCTATTTACGTGGTATTCTTACATATTCTTTTGAGAGAAAACTCTCCGTTGCCTTCTCTTTTGAGGCTACACGCTAACACTTACACGAAACACCAAAGCTTTTCGAGTGACAACGTGTTGTTTACGAAAAACAAGATAATTTAGCACGATGCGGGATTTCCTTAAAACGTGGTTTTCTGAAAAAAAAATTTGACGAAAGAAAACTCTCCTGTGGGTTCTCTTTTGAGGCTACACGTTTAGATGTACACGCCACACCAAATCTTTTCGAGTTACAACGTGTAGCTTAGGAGAAACAAGCTAATTTTGTATGATGCGTTATTTCTTCTTGTAAAGTGTTTCCAATAATTACGTATTTGTCTTTACTCTGCAACACTGTATTTCCTTATAACTTGGTATTCTTACATATTCTTTCAAGAGAAAACTATCCTGTGCCTTCTCTTTTGAGGCTTCGTGCTTAGACATTCACGCAACAGCAAAGCTTTTCGAGTTACAACGTGTTCTTTAGGAAAACCAAGATAATTTCGCACGATGCGGGATTTCCTTAAAACGTGGTTTTCTGACTAATTTTGACTAAAGAATATTATCCTGTGGGTTCTCCTTTGAGGCCACACGTTTAGACGTACAAGCCACATCAAATCTTTCCAAGTTACAACGTATTGTTTAGGAGATACAAGCTAATTTTGTATGATGCGTTATTTCTTCTTGTACAGTGTTTCCAATACGTATGTATTTGCTTTACTCTGCAACACTGTAATTCCTTATAACGTGGTATTCTTACATATTATTTCGAGAGAAAACTCTCCTGTGCCTTCTCTTTTGAGGCTATACGCTTAGACATACACGCAACACCAAAGCTTTTCGAGTGACAACGTGTTGTTTAGGAAAAACAAGGTAATTTCCAACGATGCGGGATTTCCTTAAAACATGGTTTTCAGACAAATTTTGACAAAAGAAAATTCTCCTGTGTGGTTCTCTTTTGAGGCTACACGTTTAGAAGTACACGCCACACCAAATCTTTTCGAGTTACAACGTGCTGTTAGGAGATACAAGCTAATTTTGTATGATGCATTATTTCTTCTCATAAAGTTTAAGTATTTCCAATATGTATGTATTTGTCTTTACTCTGCAACACTGTATTTCCTTATAACGTGGTATTCTTACATATTCTTTGGAGAGAAAACTCTACTGTGCATTCCCTTTTGTGGCTACATGCTTAGACATACATGCAACACCAAAGCTTTTCGAGTTACAACGTGTTGTTTAGGAAAAACAAGATAATTTCGCACGATGCGGGATTTCCTTAAAACGTGGTTTTCTGAAAAAATTTTGATGAAAGAAAATACTCCTGTGGGTTCTCTTTTGAGGCTACACGTTTATACGTACACCCCACACCAAATCTTTTCGAGTTATAACGTGTAGTTTAGGAGATACAAGCTAATTTTGTACGATGCATTATTTCTTCTTCTAAAGTGTTTCCAATACGTAGGTATTTGTCTTTACTCTGCAACACTGTATTTCCTTATAACGTGGTATTCTTACATATTCTTTAGAGAGAAAACTCTCCTGTGCCTTCTCTTTTGAGGCTACACGCTTAGACATACACGCAACACCAAAGCTTTTCGAGTTACGCCGTGTTGTTTAGGAAAAACAAGATAATTTCGCTAGATGTGGGATTTCCTTAAAACGTGGTTTACTGACCAATTTTGACGAAAGAAAATTCTCCTGTGTGGTTCTCTTTTGAGGCTACACGTTTAGAAGTACACGCCACACCAAATCTTTTCGAGTTACAACGTGCTGTTAGGAGATACAAGCTAATTTTGTATGATGCATTATTTCTTCTCATAAAGTTTAAGTGTTTCCAATATATATGTATTTGTCTTTACTCTGCAACACTGTATTTCCTTATAACGTGGTATTCTTACATATTCTTTGGAGAGAAAACTCTCCTGTGCATTCCCTTTTGTGGCTACATGCTTAGACATACATGCAACACCAAAGCTTTTGGAGTTACAACGTGTTGTTTAGGAAAAACAAGATAATTTCGCACGATGCGGGATTTCCTTAAAACGTGGTTTTCTGACAAATTTTGACCTAAGAATATTCTCCTGTGGGTTCTTTTTTGAGGCTACACTTTTAGACGTACAAGCCACATCAAATCTTTCCGAGTTACAACGTGTTGTTTAGGAGGTACAAGCTAATTTTGTACGATGCATTATTTCTTCTCGTAAAGTTTAAGTGTTTCCAATATGTACGTATTTGTCTTTTCTCTGCAACACTGTATATCCTTATAAGGTGGTATTCTTACATATTCGTTCGAGAGAAAACTCTCCTGTGCCTTCTCCTTTGAGGCTACATGATTAGACATACACACAAAACCAAAGCTTTTCGAGTTACGAAGTGTTGTTTAGGAAAAACAAGATAATTTCGCACGATGCAGTATTTCCTTAAAATGTGGTTTTCTAACAAATTTTGACGAAAGAAAATTCTCCTGTGGGTTCTCTTTTGAGGCTACACGTTTAGACGTACACGCCACACCAAATCATTTTGAGTTAAAACGTGTTGTTTAGGAGATACAAGCTTGTACGAAGCATTATTTCTTCTCGTAAAATGTTTCCAATATATACGTATTTGTCTTTAATCTGCAACACTGTATTTCCTTATAACATGGTATTCTTACATATTCTTTCGAGAGAAAACTCTCCTGTGCCTTCTCTTTTGAGGCTACACGCTTAGACATACACGCAACACCAAAGATTTTCGAGTCAGGACGTTTTGTTTAGGAAAAAATAGATAATTTCGCACAATGCCGGATTTCCTTAAAATGTGGTTGTCTGAAAAATTTTGACGAAAGAAAATTCTACTGTGGGTTCTCTTTTGAGGCTACACGTTTAGACGCACATGCCACACCAAATCTTTTCGAGTTACAACGTGTTGTTTAGGAGATACAAGCTAATTTTGTACGATAAGTTATTTCTTCTCGTAAAGTTCAAGTGTTTCCAATATGTACGTATTTGTCTTTACTCTGCAACACTGTATTTCCTTATAACGTGGTATTCTTACATATCCTTTCGAGAGAAAACTCTCCTGTGCCTTCTCTTTTGATGCTACACGCTTAGAAATACACGCAACACCAAAGCTTTTCAAGTTACAACGTGTTGTTTAGGAAAAACAAGATAATTTCGCACGATGCGGGATTTCCTTAAAATGTGGTTTTCTGACAAATATTGACGAAAGAAAATTCTCCTATGGGTTCTCTTTTGAGGCTACACGTTTTGTCATATATGCCGCACCAAATCCTTTCAAGTTACAACGTGTTGTTTAGGAGATACAAGCTATTTTTTACGATGTGTTATTATTTCTCATAAAGTTTAAGTTTTTCCATTACGTACTTATTTGTCTTTACTCTGCAACACTTTATTTCCTTATAACGTGGTATTCTTACATATTCTTTCGAGAGAAAACTCTCCATTGCCGTCTCTTTTGAGGCTACACGCTAAGACTTACACGCAACACCAAAGCTTTTCGAGTTACAACGTGTTGTTTAGGAAAAACAAGATAATTACACACGATGCGGGATTTCCTTAAAACGTGGTTTTCTGACAAATTTTGAGGAAAGAAAATTCTCTTGTGGGTTCTCTTTTGAGGCTACACGTTTAGATATACACGCCACACCAAATCTTTTCAAGTTACAACGTGCTGTTTAGGAGATACAAGCTAATTTTGTATGATGCATCATTTCTTCTCGTAAAGTTTAAGTGTTTCCAATAAGTGCTTATTTGTCTTTACTCTGCAACACTGTATTTCCTTATAACGTGGTATTCTTACATATTCTTTCGAGAGAAAACTCTCCATTGCCGTCTCTTTTGAGGCTACACGCCTAGACATACACGCAACACCAAAGCTTTTCGAGTTACGATGTGTTGTTTAGAAAAAACAAGATATTTTCGAACGATGCGGGATTTCCTTAAAACATGGTTTTCTGACAAATTTTGACGAAGAAAATTCTCCTGTGGGTTGTCTTTTAAGGCTACATGTTTAATTGTAAACGCCACACCAAATCGTTTCGAGTTACAACGTGTTGTTTAGGTGATATAAGCTAATTTTGTATGATGCTTTATTTCTTCTCTAATGTTTAAGTGTTTCCAATACGTACGTAATTGTCTTTACTCTGCAACACTGTATTTCCTTATAACGTGGTATTCTTACATATTGTTTTGAGAGAAAACTCTCCTGTGCCTTCTCTTTTGAGGCTACATGCTTAGACATACACGCAACACCAAAGCTTTATGCGTTAAGATGAGTTGTTTAGGAAAAAGATAATTTTGCAAGATGCAGGATTTCCTTAAAACATGGTTTTCTGACAAATTTTGACAAAGAAAATTCTCCTGTGGGTTCTCTTTTGAGGCTACACGTTTAGACTTACACGCCACACCAAGTCTTTTCGAGTTACAACGTGTTGTTTAGGAGATACAAGCTAATTTTTTACGATAAGTTATTTCTTCTCGTAAAGTTTAAGTGTTTCCAATACGTATGCATTTGTCTTTGCTCTGCAACACTGTATTTCCTTATAACGTGGTATTCTTACATATTCTTTCGAGAGAAAACTCTCCTGTGCCTTCTCTTTTGAGGCTACACGGTTAGACATACACGCAACACCAAAGCTTTTCGAATTACAACGTGTTGTTTAGGCAAAACAAGATAATTTGTCACGATGCAGGATTTCCTTAAAACGTGGTTTTCTGACAAATTTTGACGAATGAAAATTCTCCTGTGGGTTCTCTTTTGAGGCTACATGTTTAGACATACACGCCATACCAAATATTTTCGAGTTACAACGTGTTGTTTAGGAGATACAAGCTAATTTTGTACGATGCGTTATTTCTACTCCTAAAGTTTCTCCAATGCATACATATTTGTCTTTACTCTGCAAAACTGTATTTCTTTATAACGTGGTATTCTTACATATTCTTTGAGAGAAAACTCTCCTGTGCCTTCTCTTTTGAGGCTACACGCTTAGACATACACACAACACCAAAGCTTTTCGAGTTACAACATGTTGATTAGTAAAAACAAGATAATTTCGCACGATGCGGGATTACTTTAAAACATGGTTTTCTGACAAATTTTGACGAAAGAAAATTATCCTGTGGGTTCTCTTTTGAGGCTACACGTTTAGACGTACACGCCCCACCAAATCTTTTCGAGTTACAACGTGTTGTTTAGGAGATACAAGCTAATTTTTACGATGCGTTATTTCTTCTCGGAACGTGTTTCCAATAAGTATGTACTTGTCTTTACTCTGCAACATTCGATTTCCTTATAACGTGGTATTCTTACATATTTTTTCGAGACAAAACTCTCCTGTGCATTCTCCTTTGAGGCTACATGCTAAGACATACTCACAACACCAATGCTTTTCATGTTACAACATGTTGTTTAGGAAAAATAAGATAATTTCGCACGATATGGGATTTCCTTAAAACGTGGTTTTCTGACAAATTTTGACGAAAGAAAATTCTCCTGTAGGTTCTCTTTTGAGGCTACACGTTTAGATGTACACGCCACACCAAGTCTTTTCGAGTTACAATGTGTTGTTTAGGAGATACAAGCTAATTTTTTAAGATGCGTTATTTCTTCTCATAAACTTTAAGTGTTTCCAATAGGTACGTATTTGTCTTTATTCTGCAAAACTGTATTTCCTTATAACGTGGTATTCTTACATATTCTTTCGAGAGAAAACTCTCCTGTGCCTTCTCTTTTGAGGCTACACGCTTAGACATGCACGCAACACCAAAGCTTTTGAGTTACAACATGTTGTTTAGGAAAAACAAGATAATTTCGCACGATGCGGGATTTCCTTAAAACTTGGTTTTCTGACAAATTTTGATGAAAGAAAATTCTCCTGTGGGTTCTCTTTTGAGGCTACATGTTTAGACATACACGCCACACCAAATCGTTTCGAGTTACAATGTGCTGTTTATGAGATACAAGCTAATTTTTTACGATGCATTTTTTATTCTCGTAAAGTTTAAGTGTTTCCAATAGGTACGTATTTGTCTTTACTCTGCAACACTATATTTCCTTATAACGTGGTATTCCTACATATTCTTTCGAGAGAAAACTCTCCTGTGCCTTTTCTTTTGAGGCTACGCGCTTAGACATACACGCAAAACCAAAGCATTTTGTGTTACAACGTGTTGATTAGGAAAAACAAGATAAATTCGCACGATGCCGGATTTCCTTAAAACGTGGTTTTCTGACAAATTTTGACGAAAGAAAATTCTCCTGTGGGTTCTCTTTTGAGGCTACACGTTTAGACGTACAAGCCACTCCAAATCTTTTCGAGTTACAACGTGTTGTTTAGGAGATACAAACTAATTTTGAACGAGGCGTTAATTCTTCTCGTAAAATGGTTCCAAAATGTACGTATTTGTCTTTACTTTGCAACACTGTATTTCCTTATAACGTGGTATTCTTACATATTCTTTTGAGAGAAAACTCTCCTTTGCCTTCTCTTTTGAGGCTACAAGCTTAGACATACACGCAACACCAAAGCTTTTCGAGTTACAATGTGTTCTTTAGGAAAAACAAGATAATTTCACACGATGCGGGATTTCTTTAAACGTGGTTTTCTGACAAATTTTGACGAAAGAAAATTCTCCTGTGGGTTCTCCTTTGAGGCTACACGTTTAGATGTACACGCCACACCAAATCTTTTCGAGTTACAAAGTGCTGTTTAAGAGATACAACCTAATTTTGTACGATGCGTTATTTCTTCTTGTAAAGTGTTTCCACTATGTATGTATTTGTCTTTACTCTGCCACACTGTATTTCCTTATAATGTGGTATTCTTATGTATTCTTTCGAGAGAATACTCTCCTGTGCCTCTTCTTTTTTGATGCTACTCGCTTAGACATACACGCAGCAACAAAGCTTTTCGAGTTAAAATTTGTTGTTTAGGAAAAACAAGATAATTTCACACGATGCGTGATTTCCTTAAAACGTGGTTTTCTAAAAAAAATTTGAAGAACGAAAATTCTCCAGTGGGTTCTCATTTGAGGCTACACGTTTAGACGTACACGCCACACCAAATCTTTTCGAGTTACAACGTGTAGTTTAGGAGATTCAAGCTAATTTTGTACGATGGGTTATTTCTTCTTGTAAAGTGTTTCCAATATGTACGTATTTGTCTTTACTCTGCAACACAGTATTTCCTTATAACGTGGTATTCTTACATATTCTTTCGAGAAAACTCTCCTGTGCCTTCTCTTTTGAGGCTACATGCTTAGACATACACGCAACACCAAAGCTTTTCGATTTATAACATGTTGTTTAGGAAAAATAAGATAATTTCGCACAATGCGGGATTTCTTTAAAACGTGGTTTCTGACAAATTTTGATGAATGAAAATTTTCCTGTGCGTTCTTTATGAGGCTACACGTTTAGACGTAGACGCCACACCAAATCTTTTCGAGTTACAACGTGCTGTTTAGGAGATACAAACTAATTTTGTACGATGCATTATTTCTTCTCGTATAGTTTAAGTGTTTCCAATATGTACGTATTTGTCTTTTCTCTACAACATTGTATTTCCTTATAACGTGTTATTCTTACATATTCTTTTGAGAGAAAACTCTCCTGTGCCTTCTCTTTTGAGGCTACACTCTTAGACATACACGCAATACGAAAGCTTTTCGAGTTACAACATGTTGTTTAGGAAAAACAAGATAATTTCGCCCGATGCGGGATTTCCTTAAAACGTGGTTTTCTGACAAATATTGACAAAAGAAAATTCTCCTGTGGGCTCTCTTTTGAGGCTACACGTTTAGACATACACGCCACACCAAATCTTTTTGAGTTACAACGTGTTGTTTAGGAGATACAACCTAATTTTGTAAGATGCGTTATTTCTTCTCGTAAAGTGTTTCCAGTACATACGTACTTCTCTTTACTCTGCAACACTGTATTTCCTTATAACGTGGTATTCTTACATATTCTTTTGAGAGAAAACTCTCCTGTGCCTTCTCTTTTGAAGCTACACGCTTAGACATACACGCAACACCAAAGCGTTTCGGGTTACAACGTGTTGTTTAGGAAAAACAAGATAATTTCGCACGAAGCTGGATTTCCTTAAAACGTGGTTTTCAGACAAATTTTGACAAAAGAAAATTCTCCTGTGGGTTCTCTTTTGAAGGCTACACGTTTAGACGTACATGCCACACGAAATCTTTTTGAGTTACAACGTGTTGTTTAGGAGATATCACCTAATTTTTTAAGATGCGTTATTTCTTCTCTTAAAGTGTTTCCAATACGTAAGTATTTGTCTTTACTCTGCAACACTGTATTTCCTTATAACGTGGTATTCTTACATATTCTTTCGAGAGAAAACTCTCCTGTGCCTTCTCTTTTGAGGCTACACGCTTAGACATACACGCAACACCAAAGATTTTCGAGTTACAATGTGTTGTTTAGGAAAAACAAGATAATTTCGCACAATGCGGGATTTCCTTATTACGTGGTTTTCTGACAAATTTTGACAAAAGAAAATTCTCCTGTGGGTTCTCTTTTGAGGCTACACGTTTAGACGTACACGCCACACCAAATCTTTTCGAGTTACAACGTGTTGTTTATGAGATACAAGCTAATTTTTTACGATGCATTTTTTATTCTCGTAAAGTTTAAGTGTTTTCAATAGGTACGTATTTGTCTTTACTCTGCAACACTGTATTTCCTTATAACGTGGTATTCTTACGTATTCTTTCAAGAGAAAACTCTCCTGTGCCTTCTCTTTTGAGGCTACACGCTTAGACATACACGCAACACCAAAGCTTTTCGAGTTACAACTTGTTGATTAGGAAAAACAAGATAATTTCTCACGATGCGGGATTTCATCAAAACTTTGTTTTGTGACAAATTTTGACGAAAGAAATTTCTCCTGTGTGTTCTCTTTTGAGGCTACACGTTTAGACATACATGCCACACCAAATATTTTCGAGTACAACGTGTTGTTTAGGAGTTACAAGCTAATTTTGTACGATGCGTTATTTCTTCTCGTAAAGTGTTTCCAATATATACATATTTGTCTTTACTCTGCAGCACTCTATTTAATAATAATGTGGTATTCTTACATATTCTTTCGAGAGAAAACTCTCCTGTGTGTTCTCTTTTGAAGCTACACGCTTAAATATACACGCAACACCAAAGCTTTTCGAGTTACAACGTGTTGTTTAGGAGATACAAGCTAATTTTTTACGATGCGTTATTTCTTCTCATAAAGTGTTTCCAACATGTACCTATATGTCTTTACTCTGCAACACTGTATTTCCATATAACGTGGTATTATTACATATTCTTTCGAGAGAAAACTCTCCTGTGACTTCTCTTTTGAGGCTGCACGCTTAGACATAGACAGAACACCAAAGGTTTTCGAGTTACAACGTGTTGTTTAGGAAAAACAAGATAATTTCGCATGTTGCGGGATTTCCTTAAAACGTGGTTTTCTGAAAAAAAATTGACGAAAGAAAATTCTCCTGTGGGTTCTCTTTTGAGGCTACACGTTTAGACATACAAGCTACACCAAATCTTTTCAAGTTACAACGTGTAGTTTAAGAGATACAAGCTAATTTTTATGATGCGTTATTTCTTCTTGTAAAGTCTTTCCAATACGTACATGTTTGTATTTACTCTGCAACACTGTATTTCCTTATAATGTGGTATTCTTACATATTCTTTCGAGAGAAAACTCTCCTGCGCCTTCTGTTTTGAGGCTACACGCTTAGACATACACGCAACACCAAAGCTTTTCGAGATACGATGTGTTGTTTAGGAAAAACAAGATAATTTCGCACGATTTGGGATTTCCTTAAAACGTGGTTTTCTGACAAATTTTGATGAAAGAAAATTCTCCTGTGATTTCTCCTTTGAGGCTACATATTTAAACGTACAGGCCACACCAAATCTTTTCGAGTTACAACGTGTTGTTTAGGAGATGCAAGCTAATTTTGTAAGATGCGTTATTTCTTCTAGTAAAGTGTTTCCAATACGTATTTGTCTTTACTCTACAATACTGTATATCCTTATAACGTGGTATTGTTACATATTCTTTCAAGAGAAAACTCTCCTGTGCCTTCTCTTTTGAGGCTACATGCTTAGACATACACGCAACACCAAAGCTTTTCGAGTTATAACACTTTGTTTAGGAAAAACAAGATAATTTCGCACGATGCGGGATTTCCTTAAAACGTTGTTTTCTGACAAATTTGGACGACAGAAAATTCTCCTGTTGGTTCTCTTTTAATGCTACACGTTTAGACGTACATGCCACACCAAATGTTTTCGAGTTACAAAGTGTTGTTTAGGCGATACAAGCTAATTTTGTACGAGGCGTTATTTCTTCTTGTAAAGTGTTTCCAATACATATGTATTTGTCTTTACTCTGCAACAATGTATTTCCTTATAACGTGGTATTCTTACATATTCTTTCGAGAGCAAACTCTCATGTGCGATCTCTTTTGAGGCTACATGCTTAGATATACTCGCAACAGCAAAGCTTTTCCTGTTAAAACGTGTTGTTTAGGAAAAAAAAAGTTAATTTCGCACGATGCGGGATTTCCTTAAAACGTGGTTTTCTGACAAATTTTGACGAAAAAAACAAAATTAGCTTGTATCTCCTAAACAACACGTTGTAACTCGAAAAGATTTGGTGTGGCGTGTACGTCTAAACGTGTAGCCTATAAAGAGAACCCACAGGAGAATTTTCTTTCGTCAAAATTGTCAGAAAACCACGTTTTAAGGAAATCCCGCATC
The DNA here is from genome assembly GCF_947179515.1 of Apodemus sylvaticus. NCBI lineage: Eukaryota > Metazoa > Chordata > Mammalia > Rodentia > Muridae > Apodemus > Apodemus sylvaticus. The sequence continues at coordinate 318,648 of NW_026263169.1, forward strand.
CTGCGAAATTATCTTGTTTTTCCTAATCAACACGTTGTAATGCGAAAAACTTTGGTGTTGCATGTATGTCAAAGCGTGTAGCCTCAAAGGAGAACGCACAGGTGAGTTTTCTATGGAAAGAATATGTAAGAATACCACTTTATTAGGAAACACAGTGTCTCAGAGCAAAGACAAATACGTACTCTATTGGAAACACTTTACGAAAAGAAATAACGTATCATACAAAATTAGCTTGTATCTCCTAAACAGCACGTTGTAACTCGAAAGGATTTGGTGGGGCGTGTACGTGTACACGTGTAGCCTCAAAACAGAACCCACAGGAGAATTTCCTTTCGTCAAAATTTTTCAGAAAACCACGTTTTAAGGAAAGTATCTTTTTTTTTCCTAATCAACATGTTTGTAACGCTAAATGCTTTGGTGTTGCGTGTATGACTAAGTTTGTAGCCTCAAAAGAGAATGCACAAGAGAGTTTTCTATCGAAAGAATATGTAAGAATACCACCTTATAAGGAAATACAGTGTTGCAGAGCAAAGACAAAAACGTACGTATTGGAAACACTTTATGAGAAGAAATAACGCATCGTACAAAATTAGCTTGTGTCTCCTAAACTACACGTTGTAACTCGAAAAGCTTCGGTGTTGCGTGTATGTCTAAGCATGTAGCCTCAAAATAGAAGGTCCAGGAGAGTTTTCTCTCGAAAGAATATGTAAGAATACCACGTTATAAGGAAATACAGTGTTGCAGAGTAAAGACAAATACATACGTATTGGAAACACTTTACGAGAAGAAATAAAGCTTCTAACAAAATTAGCTTGTATCTCCTATACAACACGTTGTAACTCGAAAAGATTTGGTGTGTCGTGTACGTCTAAACGTGTAGCCTCAAAAGAGAACCAACAGGAGAATTTTCTTCCGTCAAAATTTGTCAGAAAACCACGTTTTATGGAAATCCCGCATCGTGAGAAATTATCTTATTTTTCCTAATCAACATGTTGTAACACGAAATGCTTTGGTTTTGCCTGTATGCCTAAGCGTGTACCCTCAAAAGAGAAGGCACAGGAGAGTTTTCTCTCGAAAGAATATGTAAGAATACCACGTTATAAGAAAATACAATGTTGCAGAGTAAAGACAAATACGTACATATTGGAAACACTTTACGAGAAGAAATAAAGCATCATACAAAATTAGCTTGTATCTCCTAAACAACACGTTGCAACACGAAAGGTTTTGGTGTGGCGTGTACGTCTAAATGTGTAGCCTCAAAAGAGAACCAACAGCAGAATTTTCTTTCGTCAAACTTTTTCAGAAAACCACGTTTTAAGGATATCCCGCATCGTGCAAAATTATCTTATTTTTCCTATCAACACGTTGTAACACGAAATGCTTGGGTTTGCCTGTATGTCTAAGCATGTAGCCTCAAAAGAGAAGGCACAGGAGAGTTTTCTCTCGAAAGAATATGTAAGAATACCACGTTATAAGGAAATACAGTGTTGCAGAGTAAAGACAAATACATACGTATTGGAAACACTTTACGAGAAGAAATAAAGCATCCTACAAAATTAGCTTTTATCTCCTAAACAACAAGTTGTAACTCGAAAAGTTTTGGTGTGGCGTGTACGTCTAAACGTGTAGCCTCAAAAGAGAACCCACAGGAGAATTTTCTCTCGTCAAAATTTTTCAGAAAAGCACGTTTTAAGGAAATCCAGCATCGTGTGAAACGATCTTGTTTTTCCGAAACAACACGTCGAAACTCGAAAAGCTTTGGTATTGCGTGTATGGGTAAGCGTGTAGCCTCAAAAGAGTAGGCACAGGAGAATTATCTCTCGAAAGAATATGTAAGCATACTACGTTAAAAGGAAATACAGTGTTGCAGAGTAAAGACAAATACGTACTTATTGGAAACACTTTAAGAGAAGAAATAACGCATCGTACAAAATTAGCTTGTATCTCCTAATCAACACGTTGTAACTCGAAAAGATTTGGTGTGGCGTGTACGTCTAAACGTGTAGCCTCAAAAGAGAACCCACAGGAGAATTTTCTTTCGTCAAAATTTGTCAGAAAACCAAGTTTGGAGGAAATCCCGTATCGTGGGAAATTATCCTGTTTTTCCTAAACAACACGTCGTAACTCGAAAAGCTTTCGTGTTGCGTGTCTGTCTAAGTGTGTAGCCTCAAAAGAGAAGGCACAGGAGAGTTTTCTCTCGAAAGAATATGCAAGAATACTATGTTATAAGGAAATACAGTGTTGCAGAGTAAAGACAAATACGTACTTATTGGAAACACTTTACGAGAAGAAATAACGCATCGCAAAAATTAGATTGTATCTCCTAAACAACACGTTGTAACTCGAAAATATTTGGTGTGACGTGTACTTCTAAACGTGTAGCCTCAAAAGAGAAGCCAAGGAGAATTTTCTTTCGTCAAAATTTGTCAGAAATCCACGTTTTAAGGAAATCCCGCATCGTGCGAAATTATCTTGTTTTTCCTAAACAACATGTTGTAACTCGAAAAGCTTTGGTGTTGCGTGTATGTCTAAGCGTGTAGCCTCAAAATAGAACATTCAGGAGAGTTTTCTCTCGAAAGAATATGTAAGAATACCACCTTATAAGGAAATACAGTGTTGCAGAGTAAAGAGAAATACGTACCTATTGGAAACACTTTACGAAGTGAAATAACGCATCTTACAAAATCAGCTTGTATCTCCTAAACAGCACGTTGTAACTCGAAAAACTTTGGTGTTGCGTGTATGTCTTAACGTGTAGCCTCAAAGGAGAACCCACAGGAGAATTTTCTTTAATCAACATTTTTTCAGAAAACCACATTTTAAGAAAATCCCGCATCGTGCGAAATTATCTTGTTTTTCCAAAACAACACGTTGTAACTCAAAAAGCTTTGGTGTTGCGTGTATGTCTAATCGTGTAGCCTCAAAAGAGAAGGCACAGGAGAGTTTTCTCTTGAAGGAATAAGTAAGAATATCACGTTATAAGGAAATACAGTGTTGCAGAGTAAAGACAAATACACAAGTATTGGAAACACTTTACGAGAAGAAATAATGCATCGTACAAAATTAGCTTGTATCTCCTAAACAACACGTTGTAACTCGAAATGATTTGGTGTGACGTGTACTTCTAAACGTGTAGCCTCAAAAGATAACCCACAGGAGAATTTTCTTTCGTAAAAATTTGTCAGAGAACCACGTTTTAAGGAAATCCCGCATCGTGTTAAATTATCTTGTTTTTCCTAAACAACACGTTGGAACTCGAAAAGCTTTGGTGTTGCGTGTATGTCTAAGTGTGTAGCCTCAAAAGAAAACGTACAGGACAGTTTTCTCTCGAAAGAATATGTAAGAACACCACGTTATAAGGAAACACAGTATTGCAGAGTAAAGACAAATACGTACGTATTGGAAACACTTTACAAGAAGAAATAACGCATAGTACAAAATTAGGTTGTATCTCCTAAACAACACGTTGTAACTTGAAAGGATTTGGTGTGGCGTGTACATCTAAACTTGTAGCCTCAAAAGAGAACCCACAGGAGAATTTTCTTTCGTAAAATTTTGTCAGAAAACCACGTTTTAAGGAAATCCCGCTTCGTGCGAAATTATCTTGTTTTTCCTAAACAACATGTTGTAACTAGAAAAGTTTGGTGTTGCGTGTATGTCTAAGCGTGTAGCCTCAAAAGAGAATGCACAGGAGAGTTTTATCTCGAAAGAATATGTACGAATACTACGTTATAAGGAAATACAGTGTTGCAGAGTAAAGACAAATACATATATATTGTAAACACTTTACGAGAAGAAATAACGCATCGTACAAAATTAGCTTGTATCTCCTAAACAACACGTTGTAACTCGAAAATATTTGGTGTGGCATGTACGTCTAAACGTGTAGCCTCAAAAGAGAACCAACTGGAGAATTTTCTTTCGTCAAAATTTGTCAGAAAACCACGTTTTAAGGAAATCCCGCATCGTGCGAAATTATCTTGTTTTTCCTAATCAACACATTGTAACGCGAAAAGCTTTGGTGTTTTCTGTATGTGTAAGCATGTAGCCTCAAAAGAGAAGGCACAGGAGAGTTTTCTCTTGAAAGAATATGTAAGAATACCACGTTATAAGGAAATACAGTATTGCAGAGTAAAGACAAATATGTACTTATTGGAAACACTTTACGAGATGATATAACGCATCGCATAAATTAGATTGTATCTCCTAAACAACATGTTGTAACTCGAAAGGATTTGGTGTGACGTGTACTTCTAAACGTGTAGCCTCAAATGAGAACCCACTGGAGAATTTTCTTTCTTCAAAATTTGTCAGAAAACCACGTTTTAAGGAAATCCCGCATCGTGCGAAATTATGTTGTTTTTCCTAAACAACATGTTGTAACTCGAAAAGCTTTGGTGTTGCGTGTATGTATAAGCGTGTAGCCTCAAAAGAGAACACACAGGAGAGTTTTCTCTCGAAATAATATGTAAGAATACCACCTCATAAGGAAATACAGTGTTGCAGAGTAAAGACAAAAACGTACCTATTGGAAACACTTTATGAAGAGAAATAACGCATCTTACAAAATTAGCTTGTATCTCCCAAACAGCAGGTTGTAACTCGAAAAGCTTTGGTGTTGCGTGTATGTCTTAACGTGTAACCTCAAAAGAGAACCCACAGGAGAATTTTCTTTAGTCAACCTTTTTTCAGAAAACCACGTTTTAAGGAAATCCCGCATCGTGCGAAATTATCTTGTTTTTCCAAAACAACACGTTGTAACTCAAAAAGCTTTGGTGTTGCGTGTATGTCTAATCGTGTAGCCTCAAAAGTGAAGGCACAGGAGAGTTTTCTCTTGAAGGAATAAGTAAGAATACCACGTTATAAGGAAATACAGTGTTGCAGAGTAAAGACAAATACGTAAGTATTGGAAACACCTTACGAGAAGAAATAACGCATCGTTCAAAATTAGCTTGTATCTCCTAAACACACGTTGTAACTCGAAAATATTTGGTGTGACGTGTACTTCTAAGCGTGTAGCCTCAAAAGAGAACCCACAGGAGAATTTTCTTTCGTAAAAATTTGTCAGAAAACCACGTTTTAAGGAAATCCCGCATCATGTGAAATTATCTTGTTTTTCCTAAACAACAGGTTGGAACTCGAAAAGCTTTGGTGTTGCGTGTATGTCTAAGTGTATAGCCTCAAAGGAAATGATCAGGACATTTTTCTCTCGAAAGAATATGTAAGAATACCACGTTATAAGGAAATACATTGTTGCAGAGTAAAGACAAATAGGTACGTATTGGAAACAATTTAAAAGTAGAAATAACGCATAGTACAAAATTAGGTTGTATCTCCTAAACAACACGTTGTAACTCGAAAGGATTTGGTGTGGCGTGTACATCTAAACTTGTAGCCTCAAAAGAGAACCCACAGGAGAATTTTCTTTCATAAAATTTTGTCTGAAAACCACGTTTTAAGGAAATCCCGCATCGTGCGAAATTATCTTGTTTTTCCTAAACAGCATGTTGTAACTGGAAAAGCTTTGGTGTTGCGTGTATGTCTAAGCGTGTAGCCTCAAAAGAAAATGCACAGGAGAGTTTTATCTCGAAAGAATATGTAAGAATACTACGTTATAAGGAAATACAGTGTTGCAGAGTAAAGACAAATACATATATATTGTAAACACTTTACGAGAAGAAATTACGCATCGTAAAAATTAGCTTGTATCTCCTAAACAACACGTTGTAACTCGAAATATTTGGTGTGGCATGTACGTCTAAACGTGTAGCCTCAAAAGAGAACCCACAGGAGAATTTTCTTTAGTCAACATTTTTTCAGAAAACTACGATTTAAGGAAATCCCGCATCGTGCGAAATTATCTTGTTTTTCCTAAACAAAAAGTTGTAACTCAAAAAGCTTTGGTGTTGCGTGTATGTCTAAGCGTGTAGCATCCTTATAACATGGTATGCTTACATGTTCTTTCGAGAGAAAACTCTCCTGTGCCTACTCTTTTGAGGCTACACGCTTACCCATAAACACAACACCAAAGCTTTTCCAGTTACGACGTGTTGTTTAGGAAAAACAAGATCATTTAGCACTATGCCGGATTTCCATAAAACGTGCTTTTCTGACAAATTTTGACGAAAGAAAATTCTCCTGTGGGTTCTCTTTTGAGGCTACATGTTTAGACGTACACGCCACATCAAATCTTTTCGAGTTACAACTTGTTGTTTAGGAGATACAAGCTAATTATGTACGATGCTTTATTTCTTCTCTTAAAGTGTTTCCAATACGTACGTATTTGTCTTTAATCTGCAACATTGTATTTCCTTATAACGAGGTATTCTTACATATTGTTTTGAGAGAAAACTCTCCTGTGCCTACTCTTTTGAGGCTACACGCTTAGACATACAGGCAAAACCAAAGCATTTCATGTTACACCGTGTTGATTAGGAAAAATAAGATAATTTCGCACGATGCGGGATTTCCTTAAAACGTGGTTTTCTGACAAATTTTGATGAAAGAAAATTCTCCTGTTGGTTCTCTTTTGAGGCTACACGCTAAGATATACACGCAATACCAAAGCTTTTCGAGTGACAACGTGTTTTTTAGGAAAAACATGATAATTTCGCACGATGCGGGATTTCCTTAAAACGTGGTTTTCTGAAAAATTTTGACGAAAGAAAATTCTCCTGTGGGTTCTGTTTTGAGGCTACACCTTTAGACATACACACCACACCAAATCTTTTCGAGTTACAACGTGTAGTTTAGGAGATACAAGCTAATTTTTACGATGCGTTATTTCTTCTTGTAAAGTGTTTCCAATACTTATGTATTTGTCTTTACTCTGCAACACTGTATTTCCTTATATCGTGGTATTCTTACATATTCTTTCGAGAGAAAACTCTGCTGTGCCTTCCCTTTTGAGGCTACATGCTTAGTCATACACGCAACACCAAAGCTTTTCGAGATACAATGTGTTGTTTAGGAAAAACTAGATAATTTCCCCCATGCGGGATTTCCATAAAACGTGGATTTCTGACAAATTTTGACGAAAGAAAATTCTCCTGTGGGTTCTCTTTTGAGGCTACACGTTTAGCCGTACACGCCACACCAAATCTTTTCGACTTACAACGTGTTCTTTAGGAGATACAAGTTAATTTTGTACGATGCGTTATTTCTTCTCTTGAAGTGTTTCCAATAAGTATGTATTTGTCTTTACTCTGCAACACTGTATTTCCTTATAACGTGCTATTCTTACATATTCTTTCAAGAGAAAACTCTCCTGTGCCTTCTTTTTTGAGACTACACACTTAGACATACAGGCAAAACCAAAGCATTTCGTGTTACAACGTGTTGATTAGGAAAAATAAGATAATTTCGCACGATGCTGGATTTCTTTAAAACGTGGTTTTCTGACAAATTTGACGAAAGAAAATTCTCCTGTTGGTTCTCTTTTGAGGCTACATGTTTAGACGTACACACCACACCAAATTTTTTCGAGTTACCACTTGTTGTATAGGAGATACAAGCTAATTTTGTATGAAGCGATATTTCTTCTCGTAAAGTGTTTCCAATACATACGTATTTGTCCTTACTCTGCAACACTGTATTTCTTTATAACGTGGTATTCTTACATATTCTTTCGAGATAAAACTCTCCTGTACATTCTCTTTTGAGGCTACATGCTTAGACATACACGCAACACCAAAGATTTTCGCGTTACAATGTGTTGATTAGAAAAAACAAGATAATTTCTCACGATGCGGGATTTCCTTAAAACATGGTTTTCTGACAAATTTTGAAGAAAGAAAATTCTCCTGTGGGTTCTCTTTTGAGGCTACACGTTTAGACGTACACGCCACACCAAATCTTTTCGAGTTACAACGTGTAGTTTAGGAGATACAAGCTAATTTTTACGATGCCTTATTTCTTCTCTTAAAGTGTTTCCAATATGTATGTATTTGTCTTTACTCTGCAACACTGTTTTTCCTTATAAGGTGGTATTCTTACATATTCTTTCGAGAGAAAACTCTCCTGTGCCTTCTCTTTTGAGGCTACACGCTTAGACATACAGGCAAACCAAAGCATTTCGTGTTACAACGTGTTGATTAGGAAAAATAAGATAATTTCACACGATGCGGGATTTCCTTAAAACGTGGGTTTCTGACAAATGTTGACGAAAGAAAATTCTCCTGTGGGTTCTCTTTTGAGGCTACCAATTTAGACGTACACGCTACACCAAATCCTTTCGAGTTACAACGTGTTGTTTAGGAGATACAAGCTAATTTTGTATGATGCATTATTTCTTCTCCTAAAGTGTTTCCAATACATACATATTTGTCTTTACTCTGCAACAATGTATTTCCTTATAATGTGGTATTCTTACATATTCTTTCGAAAGAAAACTCTCCTGTGTGTTCTCTTTTGAGGCTACACTCTGAGAAATACACGCAACACAAAAGCTTTTCGAGTTACAACGTGTTGTTTAAGAAAAACATGATAATTTCGCACGATGCGGGATGTCCTTAAAACGTGGTTTTCTGAAAATTTTGACGAAAGAAAATTCTCCTGTGGGTTCTGTTTTGAGGCTACCTATTTAGACCTACACGCCACACCAAATCTTTTCGAGTTACCACTTGTTGTATAGGAGATACAAGCTAATTTTGTATGAAGCGTTATTTCTTCTCGTAAAGTGTTTCCAATACATATGTATATGTCTGTACTCTGAAACACTGTATTTCCTTATAACGTGGTATTCTTACATATTCTATCGAGATAAAACTCTCCTGTGCATTCTTTTTTGAGGCTACACGCTTAGACTTACACTCAAAACCAAAGATTTTCGTGTTACAATGTGTTGATTAGAAAAAACAAGATATTGTGAAGGGGGTCATTTCCCTAATTTCTTTCTCAGCCTGCTTATCCTTTGAGTATAGGAAGGTCACTGATTTGCTGGAGATGATTTTATAACCTGCCACTTTGCTGAAGTTGTTTATCAGCTGTAGGAGCTCTCTAGTGGAGTTCTTTGGGTCACTTAGGTAGACGATCATGTCCTCTGCAAATAATGATAGTTTGACTTCTTCCTTTCCAATTTGTATCCCTTTGACCTCCTTATGTTGTCGAATTGCCCGAGCTAGTACCTCAAGTACAATATTGAAAAGATAAGGAGAAAGGGGGCAGCCTTGTCTGGTCCCTGATTTCAGTGGGATTGCTTCAAGTTTCTCTCCATTTAGTTTGATGCTGGCTACCGGTTTGCTGTATATTGCTTTTACTATGTTTAGGTATGGGCCTTGAATTCCTGTTCTCTCCAAGACTTTAAGCATGAAGGGATGCTGAATTTTGTCAAATGCTTTTTCAGCATCCAATGAAATGACCACGTGGTTTTGTTCTTTGAGTTTGTTTATGTAGTTGATTGAATTGATGGATTTCCGTATATTGAACCAACCCTGCATTCCCGGGAAAAAGCCTACTTGATCATGGTGAATGATCGTTTTGATGTGTTCTTGGATTCGGTTGACAAGAATTTTATTGAGTATTTTTGCATTGATGTTCATAAGGGAAATTGGTCTGAAGTTCTCTTTCTTTGTTGGATCTTTTTGTGGCTTTGGTATCAGCGGAATTGTGGCTTCGTAGAAGGAAATGGGTAGTGTTCCTTCTGTTTCTATTTTGTGGAATAGTTTGAAGAGTATAGGTGTTAACTCTTCTTTGAAGGTCTGGTAGAATTCTGCACTGAAGCCATCTGGTCCTGTGCTTTTTTTGGTTGGAAGACTTTCTATGACTCCTTCTATTTCTTTAGGCATTATGGGACTGTTTAGATGGTCTAGTTGGTCCTGATTTAATTTTGGTATTTGGTATCTGTCAAGGAAATTGTCCATTTCCTCCAGATTCTCCAGTTGTGTTGAGTACAGGCTCTTGTAGTAGGATCTGATGATTTTTTGGATTTCCTCAGTTTCCGTTGTTATATCTCCCTTTTCATTTCTAAGTTGTTAATTTGGATACTTTCTCTGTGCCCTTTGGTCAGTCTGGCTAAGGGTTTATCTATCTTGTTGATTTTCTCAAAGAACCAGCTCCTGGTTTTGTTGATTTTTTGAATGGTTCTCTTTGTTTCTACTTGATTGATTTCGGCCCTGAGTTTGATGATTTCCTGACTTCTACTCCTCCTGGGCGAAATAGCTTCTTTTTGTTCTAGGGCTTTCAGGTGTGTCATTAAGCTGGTAATGTATGCTCTCTCCATTTTCTTTTTGGAGGCACTCAGGGCTATGAGTTTTCCTCTTAGCACTGCTTTCATTGTGTCCCATAGATTTGGGTATGTTGTGTTTTCATTTTCATTGTGTTCTAAAAAGTCTTTAATTTCTTTCTTTATTTCTTCCTTGACCAAGGTATCATTGAGTAGAGTATTGTTCAGTTTCCACGTGTACGTGGGTTTTCTGTTGTTTCTGTTGCTATTGAAGACCACTTCTACTCCATAGTGATCAGATAGGAGGCATGGGATTAGTTCTATCTTCTTATATTTGTTGAGGTCTGTCTTGTGACCAATTATATGGTCGATTTTGGAGAAGGTACCATGAGGTGCTGAGAAAAAGGTATATTCTTTTGTTTTAGGATAGAATGTTCTATATATATCTGTTAAATCTAATTGGTCCAAAGCTTCAATTAGTGTCATTGTGTCCCTGTTTAGTTTCTGTTTTCCTGATCGGTCCATTGAGGAAAGTGCAGTGTTGAAGTCACCCACAATTATTGTGTTAGGTGCAATGTGTGCTTTTAGTTTTAATAAAGTTTCTTTTACGAAAGAGGGTGCCCTTGCATTTGGGGCATAGATGTTCAGGATTGACAGTTCTTCTTTTTGTATTTTTCCTTTGACCAGCAAGAAGTGTCCCTCAGCGTCTCTTTTGATGACTTTGGGTTGAAAGTCAATTTTATCTGATATTAAAATGGCTACTCCAGCTTGTTTCCTGAGACCATTTGCTTGTAAAATTGTCTTCCAGCCTTTTACTCTAAGGTAGTGTTTGTCTTTGACCCTGAGGTGTGTTTCCTGTAAGCAGCAAAATGTAGGGTCCTGTTTACGTATCCATTCAGCTAGTCTGTGTCTTTTTATTGGGGCATTAAGTCCATTGATGTTAAGAGATATTAAGGAATAGTGATTGTTACTTCCTATCATTTTTGACGTTATTTTTAAATTTGAATGCTTAACTTCTTTTGGGTTTGATGAAAGGTTACTATCTTGCTTTTTCCAGGGTGAAGTTTCCCTCCTTGTATTGGTGTTGTCCTCCTATTATCCTTTTTAGGGCCGGGTTTGTGGATAGATATTGGGTAAACTTGGTTTTGTCATGAAATATCTTAGTTTCTCCATCTATGGTGATTGAGAGTTTTGCTGGATATAGTAGTTTTGGTTGGCATTTGTGTTCTCTTAGAGTCTGCATGAGATCTGCCCAGGACCTTCTAGCCTTCATAGTCTCCGGTGAAAAGTCTGCTGTGATTCTGATAGGTCTTCCTTTATATGTTACTTGGCCTTTTTCTCTTACTGCCTTTAGTATTCTTTCTTTGTTTAGAACATTTGGTGTTTTGATTATTATGTGACGGGAAGTATTTCTCTTCTGGTCCAGTCTGTTTGGAGTTCTGTAGGCTTCTTGTATATTCATGGGCATCTCTCTCTTTAGGTTAGGGAAGTTTTCTTCCATAATTTTATTGAAGATATTTGCTGGCCCTTTAAGTTGTAAATCTTCACTCTCATCTATGCCTATAATCCTTAGGTTTGGTCTTCTCATTGTGTCCTGGATTTCCTGGATATTTTGGGTTACAAGCTTTTTGCATTTTGCATTTTCTTTAACTGTTGAGTCCATGGTTTCTATGGAATCTTCAGCATCTGAGATTCTTTCTTCTATCTCTTGTATTCTGTTGTTGATATTTGCATCTCTGTCCCCTGATTTCTTCCCAAGGCTTTCTATCTCCAAAGTTGTCTCCCTTTGAGTTTTCTTAGTTGTTTCTACTTCTGATTTTAGATCCTGGATGGTTTTGCTTAGCTCCTTCACTTGCATGTTTGTGTTTTCCTGTAATTCTTTAAGAGATTTTTGTGTTTCCTCTTTCATGACCTCAGCCTGTTGACCAAAGTTCTCCTGTATTTCTTTAAGAGATTTTTGTGTTTCGTCTTTCATGACCTCAGCCTGTTGACCAAAGTTCTCCTGTATTTCTTTAAGTGTTTTTTGCATTTCCTCCTTGTTGGCTTTTGTATTCTCCTGGATTTCTTTCAATGATTTTTGTGTTTCCCTTGCAAGGGCTTCTAACTTTTGATCCATTTTCTCCTGAATTTCTTTAAGTATGTCCTTCATGTGTTCCTGTACCAGCATCATGACCAGTGATTTTAAATCCAAATCTTGTTTTACTGGTGTGATGGGGTATCCAGGACGTGTTGGTAGAGGAGAATTGGGTTCAGATGTTGCCATATTGCCTTGATTTCTGTTAGTGACGTTCCTGCGTTTGCCTTTTGCCATCTAGTTCTCACTGGTGTTAGTTTGTCTTGTCAGTGCTGGACTCACCAGTGCAAGCTGCCCCTTCCCCGTTGGCCTCTGGTGCACAGCTTACCTCCTGCACTGCTTGTAGACAGGGTGCTGCTGCCCAGGCTGTTCAGATCCCAAAGCAGGCACCCGAAGGCTCTTGCTGGGGCCCACTGGATTCACTGGAGCACACTGACTTCTCCCAGCTGGCCGCCCGGAAACCCAGCTAGCCACTTGCAGGACTTGGAGATGTGGTGCTGCCGCCCAGGCTGATCTGGGCAGCAGAACTCCCAACTGGGTTGGTGCACACAAGGCTAGCCTAGCTGCCCAGGCCCTGAGTCTAGGCAAAATCCTGGCAGGCTAATGTCGGTGCAAAGTTCCCCTCAGCTGTGGGTGTTAATTGGGTGTGTCAGGTGGCTAGGATGGTGGCGTGTGCGAGTTCCCTGAGAGTGCTGGGAGAGTCTGCTGGGCTAACAACCTCCTGGCTGGGTCAGCACACAGATGGCCCAACGAGCAGCCCAGGGCCTGGGGGGCAGTCCAGGCCTGACCGTCTGAGACCCCTGCTATGTCCGCCTCGGGCTATGCCTGTTAGCTGGTTTGGTTTTGCCTGCTAGGTCTCTCTGGCTTCCCGTAGGCAAAATGGCGGTGGTGCGCAAACTGGCCCGGATAAACAACCTCCTGGCCGGGTCGGCACACAGATGGCCCACTGAGCAGCCCAGGGCCTGGGGGCAGTCCAGAGCCTGACCGTCTGAGACCCCTGCTTTGTCCGCCTTGGGCTATGCCTGTTAGCTGGTTTGGTTTTGTCTGCTAGTCTCTCTGGCTTCCCGCAGGCAAAATGGCGGTGGTGCGCACCGGCCCGGGCAAACAAGTTCCTGGCTGGGTCGGCACACAGATGGCCCACCGAGCAGCCCAGGACCTGGGGGCAGTCCAGGGCCTGACCGTCTGAGACCCCTGCTATGTCTGCCTCGGGCTATGCCTATTAGCCAGTTTGGCTTTGCCTGCTAGGTCTCTCTGGCTTCCCGTAGGCAAAATGGCGGTGGTGCGCAAACGGCTCTGATAAACAACCTCCTGGCCGGGTCAGCACACAGATGGCCTGCCGAGCAGCCCAGGACCTGGGGGCAGTCCAGGGCCTGACCGTCTGAGACCCCTGCTATATCCGCTTCGGGCTATGCCTGTTAGCCGGTTTGGTTTTGCCTGCTAGGTCTCCCTGGCTTCCCCCAGGCAAAATGGTGGTGGTGCGCGCGCCGGCCCGGGAGGAAAAAAACCTCCTGGCCGGGTTTGCACCCCGGTGGACCCCCGATCAGCTCAGGGCCTGGGTGCAGGCCAACGCCCGTCGGGCTTAGACCCCCGCGATGTTGGTCTCGGGTTATATTTGCATACCTCAGTCTGATTTCTCTGGCAACCGAGAACCAATATGGAGCCCTCGTAACTGACTGGCGGGAGGCAGAGTTCTGATGTGGCTTCTGTGTGGTGAAAGGCACCATAAATCCGCCGCTGCTTGCAGCCTGGCTGGCCAGCGAAGGCCAGTGGTCGTGGGCACCGGGTCTGCCTGGACCCTGTCCGCTTGGTTCTACTGCTGATGGCCCTTCCTCTGGATCAGCCGCTGCTGCTGCTACTGCTGCTGCTGCCGCCGCTCCCAGGCCCAAGAATTTTCTTTCATCAAAATTTGTCAGAAACCACGTTTTAAGGAAATCTCGCATCGTGTGAAATTATCTTGTTTTTCATAAACAACACGTTGTAAATCGAAAAGCTTTGGTGTTGCGTGTATGTCTAAGCGTGTAGCCTCAAAAGAGAACGCACAGGAGAGTTTTCTCTCGAAAGAAAATGTAGGAATACCACGTTATAAGGAAATACAGTGTGGCAGAGTAAAGACAAATACGTACATATTGGAAACACGTTAAGAGAGGAAATAAAGCATCATACAAAAATAGCTTGTATCTCCTAAACAAAACTTTGTAACTCGAAAAGATTTGGTGTGGCTCGTACCTCTACAAGTGTAGCCTCAAAAGAGAACCCACAGGAGGAAATTCTTTCGTCAAAATTTTTTAGAAAACCACGATTTATGAAAATCTCGCATCGTGCAAAATTATCTTGTTTTTTCCTAAACAACACGTTGTAACTCGAAAAGCTTTGGTGTTGCGTGTTTTTCTAAGCGTGTAGCCTCGAAAGGGAACGCACAGGAGAGTTTTCCCTCGAAAGTATATGTAAGAATACCACGTTATAAGGAAATACAGTGTTGCAGAATAAAGACAAATACATACGTATTGGAAACACTTTATGAGAAGAATTAACGCATCTTACAAAATTAGCTTGTATCTCCTAAACAAAACGTTGTAACTCGAAAAGATTTGGTGTGGCGTGTACATCTAAACATGTAGCCTCCAAAGAGAACCCACAGGAGAATTTTCTTTCGTCAAAATTTTTCAGAAAACCACGTTTTAAGGAAATCCCGCATCGTGCGAAATCATCTTCTTTTTCCTAAACAACATGTTGTAACTCGAAAAGCGTTGGTGTTGCGTGTATGTGTAAGCGTGGAGACTCAAAAGAGAAGGCACAGGAGAGTGTTCTCTTGAAAGAATATGTAAGAATACCACGTTAAAAGGAAATACAATTTTGCAGAGTAAAGACAAATAAGTACATATTGGAAACACTTTACGAGAAGAAATAACGCATCGTAAAAAATTAGCTTGTATCTCCTAAACAACACGTTGTAACTCGAAAAGATTTGGTGTGGCATGTACGTCTAAAAGTGTAGCCTCAAACGAGAACCCACAGGAGAATTTTCTTTCATCAAAATTTGTCTGAAACCACGTTTTAAGGAAATAGCGCATCGTGCGAAATTATCTTGTTTTTCCTAAACAACACATTGTAACTCGAAAAGCTTTGGTGTTGCGTGTATGTCTAAGCATGTAGCCTCAAAAGAGAATGCACAGGAGAGTTTTCTCTCGAAAGAATATGTAAGAATACCACGTTATAAGGAAATACAGTGTTGCAGAATAAAGACAACTACGTACGTATTGGAAACACTTTAAGAGAAGAAATAACGCATTGTAAAAAATTAGCTTGTATCTCCTAAACAACACATTGTAACTCGAAAAGATTTGGTGTGGCTCGTACCTCTACACGGGTAGCCTCAAAAGAGAACCCAGAGAAGAACTTTCTTTCGTCAAAATTTGTCTGAAAACCACGTTTTATGGAAATCTCGCATCGTGCGAAATTATCTTGTTTTTCCTAAACAACACGTTGTAACTCGAAAAGTTTGGCGTGCGTGTTTGTCTAAGCGTGTAGCCTCAAAAGAGCATGCACAGGAGAGTTTTCCCTCGAAAGAATATGTAAGAATACCACGTTATAAGAAAATACTGTGTTGCAGAGTAAAGATAAATAACGACATATTGGAAACAATTTAGGGAAGAAATAACGCATCGTACAAAATTTGCTTGTATCTCCTAAACAACACGTTATAACTCGAAAGTATTTGGTGTGGCTCGTACTTCTACACGTGTAGCCTCAAAAGAGAACCAACAGGAGAACTTTCTTTCGTCAAAATTTGTCAAAAAACACGTTTTAAGGAAATCCCGCATCGTGAAAATTATCTTGTTTTTCCTAAACAACACTTTGTAACTCGAAAAGCTTTGGTGTTGTGTGTATGTCTGAGCATGTTGCCTCTAAAGACAATGCACAGGAGAGTTTTCTCTCGGAAGAACATGTAAGAATACAATGTTAAAAGGAAATACAGTGTTGCAGAGTAAAGACAAATACGTACGTATTGGAAACACTTTATGAGAAGAAATAACGCATCATACAAAATTAGCTTGTATCTCCTAAACAACACGTGGTAACTCTAAAGGATTTGGTGTGGCGTGTACGTCTAAATGTGTAGCCTCAAAAGAGAACCGACAGGAGAATTTTCTTTCGTCAAAATTTGTCAGAAAACCACGTTTTAAGGAAATCCTGCATCGTGCGAAATTACCTGGTTTTTCCTAAACGACATGTTGTAACTCGAAAAGCTTTGGTGTTGCCTGTATGTCTAAGTGTGTAGCCTCAAAAGGGAATGCACAGGATAGTTTTCTCTCGAAAGAATATGTAAGAATACCACGTTATAAGGAAATACAGTGTTGCAGAGTAGACAAATACGTACATATTGGAAACACTTTACGAGAAGAAGTAACGCATCGTAGAAAATTAGCTTGTATCTCCTAAACAAAACGTTGTAACTCGAAAAGATTTGGTGCGGCGTGTACGTCTAAACGTGTAGCCTCAAAAGAGAACCCACAGGAGAATTTTCTTTCGTCAAAATTTTTCAGAAAACCACGTTATAAGGAAATCCCGCATCGTGGCAAATCATCTTCTTTTTCCTGAACAACATGTTGTAACTCGAAAAGCTTTGATGTTGCGTGTATGTCTAAGCTTGTAGCCTCAAAAGAGAATGCACAGGAGAGTTTCCTCTCGAAAGAATATGTAAGAATACCATGTTATAAAAAAATACAGTGTTGCAGAGTAAAGACAAATACGTACGTATTGGAAACACTTTAAGAGAAGAAATAACACATCGTACAAAATTATCTTGTATCTCCTAAACAACAATTGGAACTCGAAAAGATTTGTTGTGGCTCGTACCTCTATACGTGTAGCCTCAAAAGAGAACCCACAGGAAAACTTTCTTTCGTCAAAATTTTTCAGAAAACCACGTTTTATGGAAATTTCGCATCGTGTGAAATTATCTTGCTTTTCCTAAACAACACATTGTAACTCGAAAAGCTTTGGCATTGCGTGTATGTCTAAGCGTGTAGCCTCTAAAGAGTACGCACAGGAGAGTTTTCTCTCAAAAGAACATGTAAGAATACAACGTTATAAGGGAATACAGTGTTGCAGAGTAAAGTCAAATACATACTTGATGGAAACACTTTACGAGAAGAAATAACGCATTGTAAACAATTAGCTTGTATCTCCTAAACAACACGTGGTAACTCGAAAGGACTTGGTGTGGCGTGTACGTCTAAACGTGTAGCCTCAAAAGAGAACCCATAGGAGAATTTTCTTTCTTCAAAATTTGTCAGAAAATCATGTTTTAACGAAATCCTGCATCCTGCGAAATTATCTTGTTTTTCCTAAACAACAAGTTGTAATTCGAAAAGCTTTGGTGTTGCGTGTATGACTAAGTGTGTAGCCACAAAAGGGAATGCACAGGAGAATTTTCTCTCGAAAGAATATGTAAGAATACCACGTTATAAGGAAATACAGTGTTGCAGAGTAAAGACAAATACGTACATATTGGAAACACTTTAAGAGAAGAAATATCGCATCTTACAAAATTAGCTTGTGTCTCCTAAACAACTCGTTGTAACTCGAAAAGATTTGGTGTGACATGTACGTCTCAACGTGTAGCCTCAAAAGAGAACCCACAGGAGAATTTTCTTTCATCAAAATTTGTCAGAAACCACGTTTTAAGGAAATCACGCATTGTGCGAAATTATCTAGTTTTTCCTACACAACACGTTGTAACTCGAAAAGCTTTGGTGTTGTGTGTATGTCTAAGCATGTAGCCTCAAAAGAGAACACACAGGAGAGTTTTCCCTCGAAAGAATATGTAAGAATATCACGTTATAAGGAAATACAGTGTTGCAGAGTAAAGACAAATACGTATGTATTGGAAACACTTTATGAGAAGAAATAATGCATCATACAAAATTAGCTTGTATCTCCTAAACAACAGGTTGTAACTCGAAAGGATTTGGTGTGGCGTGTACGGCTAAACGTGTAGCCTCAAAAGAGAACCCACAGGAGAATTTTCTTTCGTCAAAATATGTGAGAAAACCACGTTTTAAGGAAATCCCTCATCGTGCAAAATTATCTTGTTTTTCCTATACAACAAGTTGTAACTCGAAAAGCTTTGGTGTTGCGTGTATGTCTAAGCATGTAGCCTCAAAAGAGAATGTAAAGGAGAGTTTTTTTCTCGAAAGAATATGTAAGAATACCACGTTATAAGGAAATACATTGTTGCAGAGTAAAGACAAATACGTACATATTGGAAACTCTTTACGAGAAGAAATAACGCATCGTAAAAAATTAACTTGTATCACCTAAACAACACGTTGTAACTCGAAATGATTTGGTGTGGCGTGTACGTCAAAACGTGTAGCCTCAAAAGAGAACCCACAGGACAATTTTCTTTCGTTAAATTTTTTCAGAAAACCACGTTTTAAGGAAATCCCGCATCATGCGAAATCATCTTCTTTTTCCTAAACAACATGTTGTAACTCAAAAAACTTTGGTGTTGCGTGTATGTCTAAGCGTGGAGCCTCAAAAGCGAAGTCACAGGAGAGTTTTCTCTCGAAAGAATATGTAAGAATAGACGTTATAAAGAAATACAATTAGGCCGAGTAAAGGCAAATAAGTACATATTGGAAACACTTTAGGAGAAGAAATAACGCATCGGACAAAATAAGCTTGTATCTCCTAAACAACACGTGGTAACTCGAAAAGGTTTGGTTTGGCGTGTACGTCTAAACGTGTAGCCGCCAAAGAGAACACAAAGGAGAATTTTCTTTCGTCAAAATTTGTCAGAAAACCACATTTTAAGGAAATCCCCCATCGTGCGAAATTATCTTGTTTTTCCTAAACAACAACTTGTAACACGAAAAGCTTTGGTGTTGCGTGTATGTCTCAGCATGTAGCCTCAAAAGCGAATGCACAGGAGAGTTTTCTCTCGAAAGAACATGTAAGAATACAACGTTATAAGGAAATACAGTGTTGGAGAGTAAAGACAAATACGTACATATTGGAAACACTTTACGAGAAGAAATGACACATCATAAAATATAAGCTTGTATCTCCTAAACAACAAGTGGTAACTCGAAAAGATTTGGTTTGGCGTTTACGTCTAAAAGTGTAGCCTCAAAAGAGACCCCACAGGAGAATTTTCTTTCTTCAAAATTTGTCAGAAAACCACGTTATAAGGAAATCCCTCATCATGCAAAATTATCTTGTTTTTCCTAAACAACACGTTGTAACTCGAAAATCTTTGGTGTTGTGTGTATGTCTAAGCGTGTAGCCTCAAAAGAGAATGTAAAGGAGAGTTTTTTCTATAAAGAATATGTAAGAATACCACGTTATAAGGAAATAGAGTGTTGCAGAGTAAAGACAGATACGTACATATTGGAAACACTTTATGAGAAGAAATAACGCATTGTAAAAAATTAACTTGTATCTCCTAAACAACACGTTGTAACTCGAAAAGATTTGTTGTGGCGTGTACATCTAAACGTGTTGCCGCAAAAGAGAACCCACAGGACAATTTTCTTTCGTTAAAATTTTTCAGAAAACCACGTTTTAAGGAAATCCCGCATCGTGCGAAATCATCTTCTTTTTCCTAAACAACATGTTGTAACTCAAAAAGCTTTGGTGTTGCGTGTATGTCTAAGCGTGGAGCCTCAAAAGCGAAGGCACAGGAGAGTTCTCTCTCGAAAGAGTATGTAAGAATACCACGTTATAAAGAAATACAATTTTGCAGAGTAAAGGCAAATAAGTACATATTGGAAACACTTTAGGAGAAGAAATAACGCATCGTACAAAATTAGCTTGTATCTCCAAAACAACACGTGGTAACTCGAAAAGATTTGGTTTGGCGTGTACGTCTAAACGTGTAGCCTCAAAAGAGAACACAAAGGAGAATTTTCTTTCGTCAAAATTTGTCAGAAAACCACGTTTTAAGGAAATCCCGCATCGTGCGAAATTATCTTGTTTTTCCTAAACAACACCTTGTACCTCGAAACGCTTTGGTGTTGCGTGTATGTCTCAGCATGTAGCCTCAAAAGAGAATGCACAGGAGAGTTTTCTCTCGAAAGAACATGTAAGAATACAAAGTTATAAGGAAATACAGTGTTGCAGAGTAAAGACAAATACGTACTTATTGGAAACACTTTACGAGAAGAAATTACGCATCATACAATATTAGCTTGTATCTCCTATAGAAAAAGTGGAAACTCGAAAACATTTGGTTTGGCGTGTACGTCTAAAAGTGTAGCCTCAAAAGAGAACCCACTGGAAAATTTTCTTTCTTCAAAATTTGTCAGAAAACCACGTTTTAACGAAATCCCGCATCCTGCGAAATCATCTTGTTTTTCCTAAACAACAAGTTGTAACTCGAAAAGCTTTGGTTTGCGTGTATGTCTAAGTGTGTAGCCTCAAAAGGGAATGCACAGGAGAGTTTTCTCTCGAAAGAATATGTAAGAATACCCCGTTATAAGGAAATACAGTGTTGCAGAGTAAAGACAAATACGTACATATTGGAAACACTTTACGAGAAGAATTAACGCATCGTACAAAATTAGCTTGAATCTCCTAAACAACACGTTGTTACTCGAAAAGATTTGGTGTGGCGTGTACGTCTAAACGTGTAGCCTCAAAAGAGATCCCACAGGAGAATTTTCTTTCATCAAAATTTGTCTGAAACCACGTTTTAAGGAAATCTCGCATTGTGCGAAATTATCTTGTTTTTCCTAAACAACACGTTGTAACTCGAAAAGCTTTGGTGTTGCGTGTATGTCTAAGCGTGTAGCCTCAAAAGAGAAAGCACAGGAGAGTTTTCTCTCGAAAGAATATGTAAGAATGCCACGTTATAAGGAAATACAATGTTGCAGTGTAAAGACAAACACGTACGTATTGGAAACACTTTACGAGAAGAATTAACGCATAGTACAAAATTAGCTTGTATCTCCTAAACAACAAGTTGTATCTCGAAAAGATTTGGTGTGGCCTGTACGTCTAAACGTGTAGCCTCAAAGGAGAAACCACAGGAGAATTTTCTTTCATCAAAATTTTTCACAGAACCATGTTTTAAGGAAATCCCGCATCATGTGAAATCATCTTCTTTTTCCTAAACAACATATTGTAACTCGAAAAGGTTTAGTGTTGCGTGTATGTCTTAGCATGGAGCCTCAAAAGAGAAGGCACAGGATAGTTTTCTCTCGAGAGAATATGTAAGAATACCACGTTATTAGGAAATACAATTTTGCAGAGTAAAGACAAATAAGTACATATTGTAAACACTTTATGAGAAAAAATAATACATCATACAAAATTACCTTGTATCTCCTAAACAACACGTGGTAACTCGAAAAGATTTGGTTTGGCGTGTACGTCTAAACGTGTAGCCTCAAAAGAGAACCAACAGGAGAATTTTCTTTCATCAAAATTAGATAACCACGTTTTAAGGAAATCCCGCATCGTGCAAAATTATCTTGTTTTTCCTAAACAACACGTTGTAACTCAAAAAGCTTTGGTGTTGCGTGTATATCTAAGCGTGAAGCCCCAAAAGAGAATGCACAGGAGAGTTTTCTCTCGAAGGAACATGTAAGACTACAACGTTATAAGGAAATACAGTGTTGCAGAGTAAAGACAAAAACGTAAATATTGGAAACACTTTACGAGAAGAAATGACGGATCATAAAATATAAGCTTGTATCTCCTAAACAACAAGGGGTAACTCGAAAAGATTTGGTTTGGCATGTACGTCTCAAAGTGTAGCCTCAAAAGAGACCCCACAGGAGAATTTTCTTTCTTCAAAATTTGTCAGAAAACCACGTTATAAGGAAATCCCGCATCGTGCGAAATTATCTTGTTTTTCCTAAACAACAAGTTGTAACTCGAAAAGCTTTGGTGTTTCTTGTATGTCTAAGTGTGTAGCCTCTAAAGGGAATGCCCAGGAGAGTTTTCTATCAAACGAATATGTAAGAATACCACGTTATAAGGAAATACAGTGTTGCAGAGTAAAGACAAATACGTACATATTGGAAACACTTTACGAGAAGAAATAATGCATCGTAAAAAATTAGCTTGTATCTCCTAAACAACACGTTGTAACTCGAAAAGATTTGATGTGACGTGTACATCTAAACGTGTAGCCTCGAAAGCGAACCCACAGGAGAATTTTCTTTCATCAAAATTTGTCAGAAACCACGTTTTAAGGAAATCTCGAATCGTGCGAAATTATCTTGTTTTTCCTAAAGAACACGTTGTAACTAGAAAAGCTTTGGTGTTGCGTGTATGTCTAAGCGTGTAGCCTCAAAAGAGAACGCACAGGAGAGTTTTCTCTTGAAAGAATATGTAAGAATACCTCGTTATAAGGAAATACAGTGTTGCAGAGTAAAGACAAATACGTACCTATTGGAAACACTTTAAGAGAAGAAATAATGCATCGTAAAAAATTAGCTTGTATCTCCTAAACAACACGTTGTAACTAGAAAAGATTTGGTGTGGCTCGTACGACTACACGTGTAGCCTCAAAAGAGAACCCACAGGAGAACTTTCTTTCGTCAAAATTTGTCAGAAAACCACGTCTTAAGGAAAGCCCGCATCGTGCAAAATTATCTTGTTTTTCCTAAACAACACGTTGTAACTCGAAAAGCTTTGGTGTTGCGTGTATGTCTAAGCGTGTAGCCTCTAAAGAGTACACACAGGAGAGTTTTCTCTCGAAAGAACATGTAAGAATACAACGTTATAAGGAATACAGTGTTGCAGAGTAAAGACAAATACATACTTGTTGGAAACACTTTACGAGAAGAATTAATTCATTGTAAAAAATTAGCTTGTATCTCCTAAACAACACGTGGTAACTCGAAAAGAATTGGTGTGGCGTGTACGTCTAAACGTGTAGCCTCAAAAGAGAACCCATAGGAGAATTTTCTTTCATCAAAATTTGTCAGAAACCACGTTGTATGGAAATCTCGCTTCGTGCGAAATTTTCTAGTTTTTCCTAAACAACACGTTGTAACTCGAAAAGCTTTGGTGTTGCGTGTATGTCTAAGCGTGTAGCCTCAAAAGAGAATGCACAGGAGAGTTTTCTCTTGAACGAACATGTAAGAATACCACGTTATAAGGAAATACAGTGTTGCACAGAAAAGACATTTACGTACCTATTGGAAACACTTTAAGAGAAGAAATAATGCATCATACAAAATTAGCTTGTATCTCCTAAACAACACGTTGTAACTCGAAAAGATTTGGTGTGGCTCGTATGTCTACACGTGTAGCCTCAAAAGAGGACCCACAGGATAACTTTCTTTCTTCAAAATTTGTCAGAAAAACCACGTTTTAAGTAAATCCCGCATCGTGCAAAATTATCTTGTTTTTCCTAAACAACACGTTGTAACTCGAAAAGCTTTGTTGTTGCGTGTATGTCTAAGCGTGTAGCCTCTAAAGAGTATGCACAGGAGAGTTTTCTCTAGAAAGAACATGTAAGAATAAAACGTTATAAGGAAATACAGTGTTGCAGAGTAAAGACAAATACATACTTGTTGGAAACACTTTACAAGAAGAAATAATGCATCGTAAAAAATTAGCTTGTATCTACTAAACAACACGTGGTAACTCGAAAGGACTTCATGTGGCGTGTACGTCTAAACGTGTAGCCTCAAAAGAGAACCCATTGGAGAATTTTCTTTCTTCAAAATTTGTCAGAAAATCACGTTTTAACGAAATCCCGCATCCTGCGAAATTATCTTGTTTTTCCTAAACAACAAGTTGTAACTCGAAAAGCTTTGGTGTTGCGTGTATGTCTAAGTGTGTAGCCACAAAAGGGAATGCACAGGAGAGTTTTCTCTCGAAAGAATATGTAAGAATACCACGTTATAAGGAAATACAGTGTTGCGGAGTAAAGACAAATACGTACATATTGGAAACACTTTAAGAGAAGAAATAATGCATCGTACAAAATTAGATTGTATCTCCTAAACAACACGTTGTAACTCGAAAAGATTTGGTGTGATGTGTACGTCTAAACGTGTAGCCTTAAAAGAGAACCCACAGGAGAATTTTCTTTCAACAAAATTTGTCAGAAACCACGTTTTAAGGAAATCTCGCATCATGCGAAATTATCTTATTTTCCCTAAACAACACGTTGTAACTCGAAAAGCTTTGGTGTTGCGTGTATGTCTAAGCATGTAGCCTCAAAAGAGAACACACAGGAGAGTTTTTCCTCGAAAGAATATGTAAGAATACTACCTTATAAGGAAATACAGTGTTGCAGAGTAAAGACAAATACGTATGTATTGGAAACACTTTACGAGAAGAAATATCGCAACATACATTATTAGCTTGTATCTCCTAAACAACAGGTTGTAAGTCAAAAGGATTTGGTGTGGCGTGTACAGCTAAAGGTGTAGCCTCAAAAGAGAACCCACAGGAGAATTTTCTTTCATCAAAATATGTGAGAAAACCACGTTTTAAGGAAATCCCTCATCGTGCAAAATTATCTTGTTTTTCCTAAACAACAAGTTGTAACTCGAAAAGCTTTGGTGTTGCGTGTATGTCTAAGCGTGTAGCCTCAAAAGAGAATGTAAAGGAGAGTTTTTTCTAGAAAGAATATATAAGAATACCACGTTATAAGGAAATACAGTGTTGCAGAGTAAAGACAAATACGTACATATTGGAAACACTTTACGAGGAGAAATAACGCATCGTAAAAAATTAACTTGTATCTCCTAAACAACACGTTGTAACTGGAAAAGATTTGGTGTGGCGTGTACGTCTAAACGTGTAGCCTCAAAAGTGAACCCACCGGACAATTTTCTTTCGTTAAATTTTTTCAGAAAACCACGTTTTAAGGAAATCCCGCATCATGCGAAATCATCTTCTTTTTCCTAAACAACATGTTGTAACTCAAAAAGCTTTGGTGTTGCGTGTATGTTTAAGCGTGGAGCCTCAAAAGCGAAGGCACAGGTGAGTTTTCCCTCGAAAGAATATGTAAGAATACCACGTTATAAAGAAATACAATTTTGCCGAGTAAAGGCAAATAAGTACATATTGGAAACACTTTAGGAGAAGAAATAACGCATTGAACAAAATTAGCTTGTATCTCCTAAACAACACGTGGTAACTCGAAAGGTTTGGTTTGGCGTGTATGTCTAAATGTGTAGTCGCAAAAGAGAACACAAAGGAGAATTTTCTTTCGTCAAAATTTGTCAGAAAACCACGTTTTAAGGAAATCCTGCATCATGAGAAATTATCTTGTTTTTCCTAAACAACACGTTGTAACTCGAAAAGCTTTGGTGTTGCGTATATGTCTAAGCGTGTAGCCTCAAAGGAGAATGCACAGGAGAGTTTTCTCTCGAAAGAACATGTAAGAATACAACGTTATATGGAAATACAGTGTTGCAGAGTAAAGACAAATACGTACATATTGGTAACACTTTACGAGAAGAAATTACGCATCATGAAATATTAGCTTGTATCTCCTAAACAAAAAGTGGAAACTCACAAACATTTAGTTTGGTGTGTATGTCTAAACGTGTAGCCTCAAAAGAGAGCGCCCTGGAGAATTTTCTTTCTTCAAAATTTGTCAGAAAACCACGTTTTAACGAAATCCCGCATCCTGCAAAATTATCTTGTTTTTCCTAAAGAACAAGTTGTAACTCGAAAAGCTTTGGTGTTGCGTGTATGTCTAAGTGTGTAGCCTCAAAAGGATATGCAAGGAGAGTTTTCTCTCGAAAGAATATGTAAGAATACCACTTTATAAGGAAATACAGTGTTGCAGAGCAATGACAAATAGGTACATATTGGAAACACTTTAAGAGAAGAAATAAAAAACCGTACAAAATTAGCTTGTATCTCCTAAACAACAGGTTGTAACTTGAAAATATTTGGTGTGACGTGTACGACTAAACGTGTAGCCTCAAAAAAGAACTGACAGGAGAATTTTTTTATCGTCAAAATATGTGAGAAAACCACGTTTTAAGGAAATCCCTCATCATGCAATATTATCTTGTTTTTCCTAAACAACAAGTTGTAACTCGAAATCTTTGGTGTTGCGTGTATGTCTAAGCGTGTAGCCTCAAAAGAGAATGCAAAGGAGAGTTTTTTCTCGAAAGAATATGTAAGAATACTACGTTATAAGGAAATACAGAGTTGCAGAGTAAAGACGAATACGTACATATTGGAAACACTTTAAGAGAAGAAATAACGCATCATACAAAATTAACTTGTACTCCTAAACAACACGTTGTAACTCGAAAAGTTTTGATGTGGCGTGTACATATAAAGGTGTAGCCTCAAAAGAGAACCCACAGGAGAATTTTCTTTGGTCAAATTTGTCAGGAAACCACGTATTAAGGAAATCCTGCATCGTGGGAAATTATCTTGTTTTTCCTAAACAACACGTTGTAACTCGGAAAGATTTGGTGTTGCGTGTTTGTCTCAGTGTGTAGCCTCAAAAGAGAACACACAGGAGAGTTTTCACTAGAAAAAGTATGTAAGAATACCAGGTTATAAGGAAATACAGTGTTGCAGAGTAAAGACAAATACGTACTTATTGGAAACACTTTACAAGAAGAAATAACGCATCATTCAAAATTAGCTTGTATCTCCTAAACAAAAGGTTATAACTCGAAAGGATTTGGTGTGGCATGTATGTCTAAACGTGTAGCCTCAAAAGAGAACCCACAGAAGAATTTTCTATCGTCAAAATTTGTGAGAAAACCACGTTTTAAGGAAATCCCTCATCGTGCAAAATTATCGTGTTTTTCTTAAACAACACGTTGTAACTCGAAAAGCTTTGGTGTTGCGTGTATGTCTAAGCATGTAGCCTCAAAAGAGAATGCAAAGGAGAGTTCTTTCTCGAAAGAATATATAAGAATACCACATTATAAGGAAATACAGTGTTGCAGAGTAAAGACAAATACGTACATATTGGAAACACTTTACGAGAAGAAATAACGCATCGTACAAAATTAGCTTGTATCTCATAAACAACACGTTGTAACTCTAAATGATTTGCTGTGGCATGTACGTCTAAATGTGTAGCCTCAAAAGAGAACCCACAGGACAATTTTCTTTGGTCAAATTTGTCAGAAAACCACGTATTAAGGAAATCCAGCATCGTGAGAAATTATCTTGTTTTTTCCTAAACAACGCGTTGTAACTCGAAAAGCTTTGGTGTTGCGTGTATGTCTAAGCGTGTAGCCTCAAAGGAGAACACACAGGAGTGTTTTCTCTCGAAAGAATATGTAAGACTACCACGTTATAAGGAAGTACACTGTTGCAGAATAATGACAAATACTTACGTATTGGAAACCCTTAAACTTTAAGAGATGAAATAAAGCATCGTACAAAATTAGCTTGTATCTCCTAAACAACACGTTGTAACTCGAAAAGATTTGGTGTGGCGTGTACATCTAAACGTGTAGCCTCAAAAGAGAACCACAGGACAATTTCTTTCATCAAAATTTGTCAGAAAACCACGTTTTAAGGAAATCCCGCATCGCGAGAAATTATCTTGTTCTTCCTAAAAAACACGTTGTAACTCGAAAAGCTTTGGTGTTGCGTGTATGTCTAAGCATGTAGCCTCAAAAGAGAACGCACAGGAGAGTTTTCTCTCGAAAGAATATGTAAGAATACCACGTTATAAGGAAATACAGTGTTGCAGAGTAAAGACAAATACGTACTTATTGGAAACACTTTTAGAGATGAAATAACGCATCGTTCAAAATTAGCTTGTATCTCCTAAACAACAGGTTGTAACTCGAAAAGAATTGATGTGGCATGTACGGCTAAACGTGTAGCCTCAAAAGAGAACCCACAGGAGAATTTTCTTTGGTCAAAATTTGTCAGAAAACCACGTATTAAGGAAACCCCGCATCGTGTGAAATTTTCTTGTTTTTCCTAAACAACACGTTGTAACTCGAAAAGCTTTGGTGTTGCATGTATGTCTAAGCGTGTAGCCTCAAAAGAAAACGCACAGAAGAGTTTTCTCTCGAAAGAATAGTTAAGAATACCACTTTATAAGGAAGTACAGTGTTGCTGAGTAAAGACGAAAACGTACATATTGGAAACCCTTAAACTTACGAGATGAAATAAAGCATCGTACAAAATTAGCTTGTATCTTCTAAACAACACGTTTTTACTGGAAAAGATTTGGTGTGGTTTGTACGTCTAAACGTGTAGCCCCAAAAGAGAACCCACAGGACTATTTTCTTTCGTCAAAATTTGTCAGCAAACCACGTTTTAAGGAAATCCCGCATCGTGAGAAATTATATTGTTCTTCCAAAACAACAAGTTGTAACTCGAAAAGCTTTGGTGTTGCTTGTATGTCTAAGCGTGTAGCCTCAAAAGAGAACGCACAGGAAAGTTTTCTCTCGAAAGAATATGCAAGAATACCATGTTATAAGGAAAACAGTGTTGCAGAGTAAAGGCAAATACGTACGTATTTGAAACACTTAAACTTTACGAGAGAAATAACACATCTTAAAAAATTAGCTTGTATCTCCTAAACAACACGTTGTAACTCGAAAAGATTTGGTGTGGCGTGTACGTCTAAACGTGTAGCCTCAAAAGAGAACCCTCAGGAGTATTTTCTTTCGTCAAAATTTGTCAGAAAACCACGTTTTAAGGAAATCCCGCATCGTGCTAAATTATCTTGTTTTTCCTAAACAACACATTGTAACTCGAAAAACTGTGGTGTTGCGTGTATGTCTAAACGTGTAGCCTCAAAAGAGAACGCACAGGAGAGTTTTCTCTCGAATGAATATGTAAGAATACCACGTTATTAGGAATTACAGAGTTGCAGAGTAAAGGCAAAAACGTATGTATTGGAAACACTTAAACTTTACGAGAAGAAATAACGCATCGTAAAAAAATTTAGCTTGTATCTCCTAAACAGCATGGTGTAACTCAAAAGATTTGGTGTGGTGTGTACGTCTAAAGGTGTAGCCTCAAAAGAGAACCCACAGGAGAATTTTCTTTCGTCAAAATTTGTCAGAACACCACGTTTTAAGGAAATCCTGCATCGTGGGAAATTATCTTGTTCTTCCTAAACAACATGTTGTAACTCGAAAAGCTTTGCCGTTGCGTGTATGTCTAAACTTGTAGCCTCAAAAGAGAACGCACAGGAGAGTTTTCTCTCGAAAGAATATGAAAGAATACCACGTTATAAGGAAATACAGTGTTGCAGAGTAAAGACAAACACGTATGTATTGGAAACCCTTAAACTTTACGAGATGAAATAAAGCATCGTACAAAATTAGCTTGTATCTCCTAAACAACACGTTGTAACTCGAAAAGATTTGGTGTGGCATGTACGTCTAAACGTGTAGCCTCAAAAGAGAACCCACAGGACAATTTTCTTTCGTCAAAATTTTTCAGAAAACCACGTTTTAAGGAAATACCGCATCGTGAGAAATTATCTTGTTCTTCCTAAACAACACGTTTTAACTCGAAAAGCTTTGGTGTTGGGTGTATGTCTAAGCGTGTAGCCCCAAAAGAGAACGCATAGGAGAGTTTTCTCTCGAAAGAATATGTAAGAATACCACGTTATAAGGAAATACAGTGTAGCAGAGTAAAGACAAATACGTACGTACTGGAAACACTTTATGAGAGAAATAACGCATCTTGCAAAATTAGCTTGTAGGTCCTAAACAACACGTTGTAACTCGAAAAGATTTGGTGTGGCGTGTACGTCTAAACGTGTATCCTCAAAAGAGAACCCACAGGAGAGTTTTCTTTCGTCAAAATTTGTCAGAAAACCACGTTTTAAGGAAATTCCGCATCGTGCGAAATTATCTTGTTTTCCTAAACAACACGTTGTAACTCGAAAAGCTTTGGTTTTGCGTGTATGTCTAAGTGTGTAGCCTCTAAAGGGAATGCAAGGAGAGTTTTCTTTCAAAAGAATATGTAAGAATACCACGTTATAAGGAAATACAGTGTTGCAGAGTAAAGACAAATACGTACATATTGTAAACACTTTAAGAGAAGAAATAAAAATTCGTACAAAATTAGCTTGTATCTCATAAACAACACCTTGTAACTCGAAAATATTTGGTGTGACGTGTACTTCTAAACGTGTAGCCTCAAAAGAGAACCGACAGGAGAATTTTTTATCGTCAAAATATGTAAGAAAACCACGTTTTAAGGAAATCCCTCAGCGTGAAAAATTATCTTGTTTTTCCTAAACAACAAGTTGTAACTCGAAAAGCTTTGGTGTTGCGTGTATGTCTAAGCGTGTAGCCTCAAAAGAGAATGCAACGGAGAGTTTTTTCTCGAAAGAATATGTAAGAATACCACGTTATAAGGAAATACAGTGTTGCAGAGTAAAGACAAATACGTACATATTGGAAACACTTTACGAGAAGAAATAATGCATCATACAAAATTAGCTTGTATCTCCTAAACAACACGTTGTAACTCGAAAAGATTTGATGTGGTGTGTACGTCTAAACGTGTAGCCTCAAAAGAGAACCCACAGGAGAATTTTCTTTTATCAAAATTTGTCAGAAACCACGTTGTATGGAAATCTCGCTTCGTGCGAAATTTTCTGGTTTTTCCTAAACAACACGTTGTAACTCGAAAAGCTTTGGTGTTGCGTGTATGTCTAAGCGTGTAGCCTCAAAAGAGAATGCACAGGAGAGTTTTCTCTTGAACGAACATGTAAGAATACCACGTTATAAGGAAATACAGTGTTGCACAGAAAAGACATTTACGTACCTATTGGAAACACTTTAAGAGAAGAAATAATGCATCATACAAAATTAGCTTGTATCTCCTAAACAACACGTTGTAACTCGAAAAGATTTGGTGTGGCTCGTATGTCTACACGTGTAGCCTCAAAAGAGGACCCACAGGATAACTTTCTTTCTTCAAAATTTGTCAGAAAAACCACGTTTTAAGTAAATCCCGCATCGTGCAAAATTATCTTGTTTTTCCTAAACAACACGTTGTAACTCGAAAAGCTTTGTTGTTGCGTGTATGTCTAAGCGTGTAGCCTCTAAAGAGTATGCTCAGGAGAGTTTTCTCTAGAAAGAACATGTAAGAATAAAACGTTATAAGGAAATACAGTGTTGCAGAGTAAAGACAAATACATACTTGTTGGAAACACTTTACAAGAAGAAATAATGCATCGTAAAAAATTAGCTTGTATCTACTAAACAACACGTGGTAACTCGAAAGGACTTCATGTGGCGTGTACGTCTAAACGTGTAGCCT
The DNA here is from genome assembly GCF_947179515.1 of Apodemus sylvaticus. Lineage (NCBI taxonomy): Eukaryota > Metazoa > Chordata > Mammalia > Rodentia > Muridae > Apodemus > Apodemus sylvaticus. The sequence continues at coordinate 350,096 of NW_026263169.1, forward strand.
CAAAAGAGAACCCATTGGAGAATTTTCTTTCTTCAAAATTTGTCAGAAAATCACGTTTTAACGAAATCCCGCATCCTGCGAAATTATCTTGTTTTTCCTAAACAACAAGTTGTAACTCGAAAAGCTTTGGTGTTGCGTGTATGTCTAAGTGTGTAGCCACAAAAGGGAATGCACAGGAGAGTTTTCTCTCGAAAGAATATGTAAGAATACCACGTTATAAGGAAATACAGTGTTGCAGAGTAAAGACAAATACGTACATATTGGAAACACTTTAAGAGAAGAAATAATGCATCGTACAAAATTAGATTGTATCTCCTAAACAACACGTTGTAACTCGAAAAGATTTGGTGTGATGTGTACGTCTAAACGTGTAGCCTTAAAACTGAACCCACAGGAGAATTTTCTTTCAACAAAATTTGTCAGAAACCACGTTTTAAGGAAATCTCGCATCATGCGAAATTATCTTGTTTTCCCTAAACAACACGTTGTAACTCGAAAAGCTTTGGTGTTGCGTGTATGTCTAAGCATGTAGCCTCAAAAGAGAACACACAGGAGAGTTTTTCCTCGAAAGAATATGTAAGAATACTACCTTATAAGGAAATACAGTGTTGCAGAGTAAAGACAAATACGTATGTATTGGAAACACTTTACGAGAAGAAATATCGCAACATACATTATTAGCTTGTATCTCCTAAACAACAGGTTGTAAGTCAAAAGGATTTGGTGTGGCGTGTACAGCTAAAGGTTTAGCCTCAAAAGAGAACCCACAGGAGAATTTTCTTTCATCAAAATATGTGAGAAAACCACGTTTTAAGGAAATCCCTCATCGTGCAAAATTATCTTGTTTTTCCTAAACAACAAGTTGTAACTCGAAAAGCTTTGGTGTTGCGTGTATGTCTAAGCGTGTAGCCTCAAAAGAGAATGTAAAGGAGAGTTTTTTCTAGAAAGAATATATAAGAAACCACGTTATAAGGAAATACAGTGTTGCAGAGTAAAGACAAATACGTACATATTGGAAACACTTTACCAGGAGAAATAACGCATCGTAAAAAATTAACTTGTATCTCCTAAACAACACGTTGTAACTGGAAAAGATTTGGTGTGGCGTGTACGTCTAAACGTGTAGCCTCAAAAGTGAACCCACCGGACAATTTTCTTTCGTTAAATTTTTTCAGAAAACCACGTTTTAAGGAAATCCCGCATCATGCGAAATCATCTTCTTTTTCCTAAACAACATGTTGTAACTCAAAAAGCTTTGGTGTTGTGTGTATGTTTAAGCGTGGAGCCTCAAAAGCGAAGGCACAGGTGAGTTTTCCCTGGAAAGAATATGTAACAATACCACGTTATAAAGAAATACAATTTTGCCGAGTAAAGGCAAATAAGTACATATTGGAAACACTTTAGGAGAAGAAATAACGCATTGAACAAAATTAGCTTGTATCTCCTAAACAACACGTGGTAACTCGAAAGGTTTGGTTTGGCGTGTACGTCTAAATGTGTAGTCGCAAAAGAGAACACAAAGGAGAATTTTCTTTCGTCAAAATTTGTCAGAAAACCACGTTTTAAGGAAATCCTGCATCATGAGAAATTATCTTGTTTTTCCTAAACAACACGTTGTAACTCGAAAAGCTTTGGTGTTGCGTATATGTCTAAGCGTGTAGCCTCAAAGGAGAATGCACAGGAGAGTTTTCTCTCGAAAGAACATGTAAGAATACAACGTTATATGGAAATACAGTGTTGCAGAGTAAAGACAAATACGTACATATTGGTAACACTTTACGAGAAGAAATTACGCATCATGAAATATTAGCTTGTATCTCCTAAACAAAAAGTGGAAACTCACAAACATTTAGTTTGGTGTGTATGTCTAAACGTGTAGCCTCAAAAGAGAGCGCCCTGGAGAATTTTCTTTCTTCAAAATTTGTCAGAAAACCACGTTTTAACGAAATCCCGCATCCTGCAAAATTATCTTGTTTTTCCTAAAGAACAAGTTGTAACTCGAAAAGCTTTGGTGTTGCGTGTATGTCTAAGTGTGTAGCCTCAAAAGGATATGCAAGGAGAGTTTTCTCTCGAAAGAATATGTAAGAATACCACGTTATAAGGAAATACAGTGTTGCAGAGTAACGACAAATAGGTACATATTGGAAACACTTTAAGAGAAGAAATAAAAAACCGTACAAAATTAGCATGTATCTCCTAAACAACAGGTTGTAACTTGAAAATATTTGGTGTGACGTGTACGACTAAACGTGTAGCCTCAAAAAAGAACTGACAGGAGAATTTTTTTATCGTCAAAATATGTGAGAAAACCACGTTTTAAGGAAATCCCTCATCATGCAATATTATCTTGTTTTTCCTAAACAACAAGTTGTAACTCGAAATCTTTGGTGTTGCGTGTATGTCTAAGCGTGTAGCCTCAAAAGAGAATGCAAAGGAGAGTTTTTTCTCGAAAGAATATGTAAGAATACCACGTTATAAGGAAATACAGAGTTGCAGAGTAAAGACGAATACGTACATATTGGAAACACTTTAAGAGAAGAAATAACGCATCATACAAAATTAACTTGTACTCCTAAACAACACGTTGTAACTCGAAAAGTTTTGATGTGGCGTGTACATATAAAGGTGTAGCCTCAAAAGAGAACCCACAGGAGAATTTTCTTTGGTCAAATTTGTCAGAAAACCACGTATTAAGGAAATCCTGCATCGTGGGAAATTATCTTGTTTTTCCTAAACAACACGTTGTAACTCGGAAAGATTTGGTGTTGCGTGTTTGTCTCAGTGTGTAGCCTCAAAAGAGAACACACAGGAGAGTTTTCACTAGAAAAAGTATGTAAGAATACCAGGTTATAAGGAAATACAGTGTTGCAGAGTAAAGACAAATACGTACTTATTGGAAACACTTTACAAGAAGAAATAACGCATCATACAAAATTAGCTTGTATCTCCTAAACAACAGGTTATAACTCGAAAGGATTTGGTGTGGCATGTATGTCTAAACGTGTATCCTCAAAAGAGAACCCACAGAAGAATTTTCTATCGTCAAAATTTGTGAGAAAACCACGTTTTAAGGAAATCCCTCATCGTGCAAAATTATCGTGTTTTTCTTAAACAACACGTTGTAACTCGAAAAGCTTTGGTGTTGCGTGTATGTCTAAGCATGTAGCCTCAAAAGAGAATGCAAAGGAGAGTTCTTTCTCGAAAGAATATATAAGAATACCACATTATAAGGAAATACAGTGTTGCAGAGTAAAGACAAATACGTACATATTGGAAACACTTTACGAGAAGAAATAACGCATCGTACAAAATTAGCTTGTATCTCATAAACAACACGTTGTAACTCTAAATGATTTGCTGTGGCATGTACGTCTAAATGTGTAGCCTCAAAAGAGAACCCACAGGACAATTTTCTTTGGTCAAATTTGTCAGAAAACCACGTATTAAGGAAATCCAGCATCGTGAGAAATTATCTTGTTTTTTCCTAAACAACGCGTTGTAACTCGAAAAGCTTTGGTGTTGCGTGTATGTCTAAGCGTGTAGCCTCAAAGGAGAACACACAGGAGTGTTTTCTCTCGAAAGAATATGTAAGACTACCACGTTATAAGGAAGTACACTGTTGCAGAATAATGACAAATACTTACGTATTGGAAACCCTTAAACTTTAAGAGATGAAATAAAGCATCGTACAAAATTAGCTTGTATCTCCTAAACAACACGTTGTAACTCGAAAAGATTTGGTGTGGCGTGTACATCTAAACGTGTAGCCTCAAAAGAGAACCACAGGACAATTTTCTTTCATCAAAATTTGTCAGAAAACCACGTTTTAAGGAAATCCCGCATCGCGAGAAATTATCTTGTTCTTCCTAAAAAACACGTTGTAACTCGAAAAGCTTTGGTGTTGCGTGTATGTCTAAGCATGTAGCCTCAAAAGAGAACGCACAGGAGAGTTTTCTCTCGAAAGAATATGTAAGAATACCACGTTATAAGGAAATACAGTGTTGCAGAGTAAAGACAAATACGTACTTATTGGAAACACTTTTAGAGATGAAATAACGCATCGTTCAAAATTAGCTTGTATCTCCTAAACAACAGGTTGTAACTCGAAAAGAATTGATGTGGCATGTACGGCTAAACGTGTAGCCTCAAAAGAGAACCCACAGGAGAATTTTCTTTGGTCAAAATTTGTCAGAAAACCACGTATTAAGGAAACCCCGCATCGTGTGAAATTTTCTTGTTTTTCCTAAACAACACGTTGTAACTCGAAAAGCTTTGGTGTTGCATGTATGTCTAAGCGTGTAGCCTCAAAAGAAAACGCACAGAAGAGTTTTCTCTCGAAAGAATAGTTAAGAATACCACTTTATAAGGAAGTACAGTGTTGCTGAGTAAAGACGAAAACGTACATATTGGAAACCCTTAAACTTACGAGATGAAATAAAGCATCGTACAAAATTAGCTTGTATCTTCTAAACAACACGTTTTTACTGGAAAAGATTTGGTGTGGTTTGTACGTCTAAACGTGTAGCCCCAAAAGAGAACCCACAGGACTATTTTCTTTCGTCAAAATTTGTCAGCAAACCACGTTTTAAGGAAATCCCGCATCGTGAGAAATTATCTTGTTCTTCCAAAACAACAAGTTGTAACTCGAAAAGCTTTGGTGTTGCTTGTATGTCTAAGCGTGTAGCCTCAAAAGAGAACGCACAGGAAAGTTTTCTCTCGAAAGAATATGCAAGAATACCATGTTATAAGGAAAACAGTGTTGCAGAGTAAAGGCAAATACGTACGTATTTGAAACACTTAAACTTTACGAGAGAAATAACACATCTTAAAAAATTAGCTTGTATCTCCTAAACAACACGTTGTAACTCGAAAAGATTTGGTGTGGCGTGTACGTCTAAACGTGTAGCCTCAAAAGAGAACCCTCAGGAGTATTTTCTTTCGTCAAAATTTGTCAGAAAACCACGTTTTAAGGAAATCCCGCATCGTGCTAAATTATCTTGTTTTTCCTAAACAACACATTGTAACTCGAAAAACTGTGGTGTTGCGTGTATGTCTAAACGTGTAGCCTCAAAAGAGAACGCACAGGAGAGTTTTCTCTCGAATGAATATGTAAGAATACCACGTTATTAGGAATTACAGAGTTGCAGAGTAAAGGCAAAAACGTATGTATTGGAAACACTTAAACTTTACGAGAAGAAATAACGCATCGTAAAAAAATTTAGCTTGTATCTCCTAAACAGCATGGTGTAACTCAAAAGATTTGGTGTGGTGTGTACGTCTAAAGGTGTAGCCTCAAAAGAGAACCCACAGGAGAATTTTCTTTCGTCAAAATTTGTCAGAACACCACGTTTTAAGGAAATCCTGCATCGTGGGAAATTATCTTGTTCTTCCTAAACAACATGTTGTAACTCGAAAAGCTTTGCCGTTGCGTGTATGTCTAAACTTGTAGCCTCAAAAGAGAACGCACAGGAGAGTTTTCTCTCGAAAGAATATGAAAGAATACCACGTTATAAGGAAATACAGTGTTGCAGAGTAAAGACAAACACGTATGTATTGGAAACCCTTAAACTTTACGAGATGAAATAAAGCATCGTACAAAATTAGCTTGTATCTCCTAAACAACACGTTGTAACTCGAAAAGATTTGGTGTGGCATGTACGTCTAAACGTGTAGCCTCAAAAGAGAACCCACAGGACAATTTTCTTTCGTCAAAATTTTTCAGAAAACCACGTTTTAAGGAAATACCGCATCGTGAGAAATTATCTTGTTCTTCCTAAACAACACGTTTTAACTCGAAAAGCTTTGGTGTTGGGTGTATGTCTAAGCGTGTAGCCCCAAAAGAGAACGCATAGGAGAGTTTTCTCTCGAAAGAATATGTAAGAATACCACGTTATAAGGAAATACAGTGTAGCAGAGTAAAGACAAATACGTACGTACTGGAAACACTTTATGAGAGAAATAACGCATCTTGCAAAATTAGCTTGTAGGTCCTAAACAACATGTTGTAACTCGAAAAGATTTGGTGTGGCGTGTACGTCTAAACGTGTATCCTCAAAAGAGAACCCACAGGAGAGTTTTCTTTCGTCAAAATTTGTCAGAAAACCACGTTTTAAGGAAATTCCGCATCGTGCGAAATTATCTTGTTTTTCCTAAACAACACGTTGTAACTCGAAAAGCTTTGGTGTTGCGTGTATGTCTAAGTGTGTAGCCGCTAAAGGGAATGCAAGGAGAGTTTTCTTTCGAAAGAATATGTAAGAATACCACGTTATAAGGAAATACAGTGTTGCAGAGTAAAGACAAATACGTACATATTGTAAACACTTTAAGAGAAGTAATAAAAATTCGTACAAAATTAGCTTGTATCTCATAAACAACACCTTGTAACTCGAAAATATTTGGTGTGACGTGTACTTCTAAACGTGTAGCCTCAAAAGAGAACCGACAGGAGAATTTTTTATCGTCAAAATATGTAAGAAAACCACGTTTTAAGGAAATCCCTCAGCGTGAAAAATTATCTTGTTTTTCCTAAACAACAAGTTGTAACTCGAAAAGCTTTGGTGTTGCATGTATGTCTAAGCGTGTAGCCTCAAAAGAGAATGCAAAGGAGAGTTTTTTCTCGAAAGAATATGTAAGAATACCACGTTATAAGGAAATACAGTGTTGCAGAGTAAAGACAAATACGTACATATTGGAAACACTTTACGAGAAGAAATAATGCATCATACAATATTAGCTTGTATCTCCTAAACAACACGTTGTAACTCGAAAAGATTTGATGTGGTGTGTACGTCTAAACGTGTAGCCTCAAAAGAGAACCCACAGGCGAATTTTGTTTGGTCAAATTTGTCAGAAAACCACGTATTAAGGAAATCCAGCATCGTGAGTAAAGACAAATACGTACATATTGGAAACACTTTACGAGAAGAAATAACGCATCATACAAAATTAGTTTGTATCTCCTAAACAACAGGTTGTAACTCGAAAGGATTTGGTGGGGCATGTACGTCTAAACGTGTAGCCTCAAAAGAGAACCCACAGGAGAATTTTCTATCGTCAAAATTTGTGAGAAAACTACGTTTTAAGGAAATCCCTCATCGTACAAAATTATCTTGTTTTTCTTAAATAACACTTTGTAACTCGAAAAGCTTTGGTGTTGCGTGTATGTCTAAGCATGTAGCCTCAAAAGAGAAGGCAAAGGAGAGTTCTTTCTCGAAAGAATATATAAGAATACCACGTTATAAGGAAATACAGTGTTGCAGAGTAAAGACAAATACGTACATATTAGAAACATTTTACAAGAAGAAATAACGCATCGTACAAAATTAGCTTGTATCTCCTAAACAACACGTTGTAACTGTAAATGATTTGGTGTGGCGTGTACGTCTAAACGTGTAGCCTCAAAAGAGAACCCACAGGAGAATTTTCTTTGGTCAAATTTGTCAGAAAACCACGTATTAAGGAAAACTTACATCGTGCAAAATTATCTTGTTTTTCCTAAACAACACGTTTTAACTCGAAGAGCTTTGGTGTTGCGTGTATGTCTCAGCGTGTAGCCTCAAAAGAGAACACACAGGAGAGTTTTCTCTCGAAAGAATATGTAAGAATACCACGTTATAAGGATATACAGTGTTGCAGAGTAAAGACAAATAGGTACGTATTGGAAACCCTTATACTTTACGAGATGAAATAAAGCATCGTACAAAATTAGCTCGTATCTCCTAAACAACACGTTGTAACTCGAAAAGATTTGGTGTGGCGTGTACGTCTAAACGAGTAGCCTCAAGAGAGAACCCATAGGAGAATTTTCTTTCGTCAAATATTCAGAAAACCACGTTTTAAGGAAATCCCGCATCGTGCGAAATTATCTTGTTTTTCCTAAACAACACCTTGTAACTCGAAAAGCTTTGGTGTTGCATGTATGTTTAAGCGTGTAGACTCAAAAGAGAGCACACAGGAGAGTTTTCTCTCGAAAGAATGTGTAAGAATACCACGTTATAAGAAAATACAGTGTTGCAGAGTAAAGACAAATACATACTTATTGGAAACACTTTATGAGAAGAAATAACGCATCGTAAAAAATTAGCTTGTATCTCCTAAACAACACGTTGTAACTCGAAAAGATTTGGTGTGACCTGTACGTCTAAACGTGTAGCCTCAAAAGAGAATCCACAGGAGAATTTTCTTTGGTCAAAATTTGTCAGAAAACCATGTATTAAGGAAATCCAGCATCGTGCGAAATTATCTTGTTTTTCCTAAACAACGCGTTATAACTCGAAAAGCTTTGGTGTTGCGTGTATGTCTAAGCATGTAGCCTCAAAAGAGAACACACAGGAGAGTTTTCTCTCGACTGAATATGTAAGAATACCACGTTATAAGGAAGTACACTGTTGCAGAATAATAACAAATACTTTCGTATTGGAAACCCATAAATTTTATGAGATAAATAAAGCATCATACAAAATTAGCTTATATCTCCTAAACAACACGTTGTAACTCGAAAAGATTTGGTGTGGCGTGTACATCTAAACGTGTAGCCTCAAAGAGAACCACAGGACAAATTTCTTTCGTCAAAATTTGTCAGAAAACCACGTTTTAAGGAAATCCCGCATCGTGAGAAATTATCTTGTTCTTCCTAAAAAACACGTTGTAACTCGAAAAGCTTTGGTGTTGCGTGTATGTCTAAGCATGTAGCCTCAAAAGAGAACGCACAGGAGAGTTTTCTCTCGAAAGAATATGTAAGAATACCACGTTATAAGGAAACACAGTGGTGCAGAGTAAAGACAAATATGCACTTATTGGAAACACTTTACGAGAAGAAATAACGCATCGTAAAAAAAATAGCTTGTATGTCTTAAACAACAGGTTGTAACTCGAAAAGATTTGGTGTGGCGTGTACGGCTCAACGTGTAGCCTCAAAAGAGAACCCACAGGAGAATTTTCTTTGGTCAAAATTTGACAGAAAACCACGTATTAAGGAAACCCAGCATCGTGCGAAATTATCTTGTTTTTCCTGAACAACACGTTGTAACTCGAAAAGCTTTGGTGTTGCGTGTATGTCTAAGCATGTAGCCTCAAGAGAGAACGCACAGGAGAGTTTTCTCTCGAAAGAATAGTTACGAATACCACTTTATAAGGAAGTACAGTGTTGCTGAGTAAAGACGAAAACGTACATATTGGAAACACTTAAACTTTATGAGATGAAATAAAGCATCGTACAAAATTAGCTTGTATCTCCTAAAAAACACGTTTTTACTGGAAAAGATTTGGTGTGGCTTGTACGTCTAAACGTGTAGCCCCAAAAGAGAACCCACAGGACAATTTTATTTCGTCAAAATTTGTCAGCAAACCACGTTTTAAGGAAATCCCGCATCGTGAGAAATTATCTTGTTCTTCCTAAACAACACGTTGTAACTCGAAAAGCTTTGGTGTTGCATGTATGTCTAAGCGTGTAGCCTCAAAGGAGAATGCACAGGAGAGTTTTCTCTCGAAAGAACATGCAAGAATACCACGTTATAAGGAAAACAGTGTTGCAGAGTAAAGGCAAATACGTACGTATTGGAAACACTTAAACTTTACGAGAAGAAATAACGCATCTTAAAAAATTAGCTTGTATCTCCTAAACAACACGTTGTAACTTGAAACGATTTGGTGTGGCGTGTACGTCTAAACGTGTAGCCTCAAAAGAGAACCCTCAGGAGTATTTTCTTTCGTCAAAATTTGTCTAAGCATGTAGCCTCAAAAGAGAATGCACAGGAGAGTTTTCTCTCGAAAGAATATGTAAGAATGCCACCTTATAAGGAAATACAGTGTTGCAGATTAAAGACAAATACATACTGATTGGAAACACTTAAGCTTTATGAGAAGAAAAAACACATCGTAAAAAATTAGCTTGTATCTCCTAAACAACACGTTATAACTCTAAAAGATTTGGTGTGGCGTGTACGTCTAAACATGTGCCTCAAAAGAGAACCCACAGGAGAATTTTCCTTCGTCAAAATTTGTCAGAAAACTACGTTGTAAAGAAATCCAGCATCGTGCGAAATTATCTTGTTCTTCCTAAACAACACATTGTAACTCGAAAAGCTATGGTCCTGCGTGTAACGCTAAGGGTGTAGCCTCAAAAGAGAACGCACAGGAGAGTTTTCTCTCGAAAGAATATGTAAGAATACCAAGTTATAAGGAAATACAGTGTTGCAGATTAAAGACAAATACGTACATATTTGAAACACTGTAAGAGAAGAAATAACGCATCGTACATAATTAGCTTGTATCTCCTAAACAACACGTTGTAACTCGAAAAGATTTGGTGTGACGTGTACGTCTAAACGTGTAGCCTCAAAAGGGAACCGACAGGAGAATTTTCTTTCATCAAAATTTGTCAGAAACCACGTTTTAAGGAAATCTCGCATCGTGCGAAATTATCTTGTTTTTCCTAAACAACACGTTGTAACTCGAAATGCTTTGGTGTTGCGTGTATGAATAAGCGTGTAGCCTCAAAAGAGAACGCACAGGAGAGTTTTCTCTCGAAAGAATATGTAAGAATACCACGTTATAAGGAAATACAGTGTTGCAGGTAAAGACAAATATGTATGTATTGGAAACACTTTACGAGAAGAAATAACGCATCATACAAAATTAGCTTGTATCTCCTAAACAACAGGTTGTAACTCAAAAGGATTTGGTGTGGCGTGTACGGCTAAACATGTAGCCTCAAAAGAGAACAGAAAGGAGAATTTTCTTTCGTCAAAATATGTGAGAAAACCACGTTTTAAGGAAATCCCTCATCGAGAAAAATTATCTTCTTTTTCCTAAACAACAAGTTATAACTTGAAAAGCTTTAGTGTTGCGTGTATGTCTAAGCATGTAGCCTCAAAAGAGAATGTAAAGGAGAGTTTTTTCTCAAAAGAATATGTAAGAATACCACTTTATAAGGAAATACAGTGTTGCAGAGTAAAGACAACAACGTACATATTGGAAAGACTTTAAGAGAAGAAATAACGCATCATACAAAATTAGATTGTATCTCCTAAACAACACATTGTAACTCGAAAAGATTTGGTGTGGTGTGTACGCCTAAATGTGTAGCCTCAAAAGAGAACCCACAGGAGAATTTTCTTTCCTCAAAATTTGTCAGAAAACCACATTTTAAGGAAATCTCGCATCGTGCGAAATCATCTTCTTTTTCCTAAACAACATGTTGTAACTCGAAAAGCTTTAGAGTTGCGTGTATGTGTAAGCGTGGAGCCTCAAAAGAGAAGGCACAGGAGAGTTTTCTCTTGAAAGAATATGTAAGAATACCACGTTATTAGGAAATACAATTTTGCAGAGTAAAGACAAATAAGAATATATTGGGAACACTTACGAGAAGAAATAACGCATCGAACAAAATTAGCTTGTATCTCCTAAACAACACGTGGTAACTCGTAAAGAATTGGTTTGGCGTGTATGTCTAAACGTGTAGCCTCAAAGGAGAACACAAAGGAGAATTTTCATTCGTCAAAATTTGTCAGAAAACCACGTTTTAAGGAAATCCCGCATCGTGCGAAATTATCTTGTTTTTCCTAAACAACACGTGGTAACTCGAAAAGCTTTGGTGTTGCGTGTATGTCTAAGCGTGTAGCCTCAAAAGAGAATGCAAAGGAGAGGTTTTTCTCGAAAGAATATGTAAGAATACTACGTTATAAGGAAATACAGTGTTGCAGAATAAAGACAAATACGTACATATTGGAAACACTTTACGAGAAGAAATTAAGCATCATACAATATTAGCTTGTATCTCCTAAAAAACAAGTGGAAACTCGAAAACATTTGGTTTGGCGTGTACGTCTAAAAGTTTAGCCTCAAAAGAGAACCCACTGGAGAATTTTCTTTCGTCAAATTTTGTCAGAAAACCACGTTTTAAAGAAATCCCGCATCCTGCGAAATTATCTTGTTTTTCCTAAACAACACGTTATAACACGAAAAGCTTTGGTGTTTCGTGTATGTCTCAGTGTGTTGCCTCAAAAGAGAACACACAGGAGAGTTTTCACTCGAAAGAATATGTAAGAATACCAGGTTATAAGGAAATACAGTGTTGCAAAGTAAAGACAAAGACGTACCTATTGGAAACACTTTACGAGAAGAAATAACGCATCATACAAAATTAGCTTGTATCTCCTAAACAACACGTTGTAACTCGAAAAGATTTGGTGTGGCGTGTACGTCTAAACGTGTAGCCTCAAATAGAGAACCCACAGGAGAATATTCTTTGGTCAAATTTGTCAGAAAACCACGTATTAAGGAAATCCCGCATCGTGCGAAATTATCTTGTTTTTCCTAAACAACACGTTGTAACTCGAAAAGCTTTGGTGTTGCGTGTATGTCTCCGCGTGTAGCCTCAAAAGAGAACACACAGGAGAGTTTTCTCTCAACAGAATATGTAAGAATACCACGTTATAAGGATATACAGTGTTGCAGAGTAAAGACAAATACGTACATATTGGAAACCCTTAAATGTTACGAGATGAAATAAAGCATCGGACAAAATGAGCTCGTATCTCCTAAACAACACGTTGTAACTCGAAAAGATTTGGTGTGGCGTGTACGTCTAAACGTGTAGCCTCAAAAGAGAACCCATAGGAGAATTTTCTTTCGTCAAAATTTTCAGAAAACCACGTTTTAAGGAAATCCCGCATCGTGCGAAATTATCGTGTTTTTCTTAAACAACACGTTGTAACTCGAAAAGCTTTTGTGTTTCGTGTATGTCTCAGCGTGTAGCCTCAAACGAGAACACACAGGAGAGTTTTCTCTCGAAAGAATATGTAAGAATACCACATTATAAGGAAATACAGTGTAGCAGAGTAAAGACAAATAGGTACGTATTGGAAACCCTTAAACTTTACAAGATGAAATAAAGCATCTTACAAAATTAGCTCGTATCTCCTAAACAACACGTTTTAACTCGAAAAGATTTGGTGTGGCGTGTACGTCTAAACCTGTAGCCTCAAAAGAGAACCCATAGGAGAATTTTCTTTCGTCAAAATTTGTCAGAAAACCACGTTATAAGGTAATCCTGCATCGTGGGATATTATCTTGTTTTTCCCAAACACCACGTGGTAACTCGAAAATCTTTCGTGTTGCGTGTATGTCTAAGCGTGTAGCCTCAAAAGAGAACACACAGGAGAGGTTTCTCTCGAAAGAATATGTAAGAATACCAGTTTATAAGGAAATACAGTGTTGCAGAATAAAGACAAATACGTACGTATTGGAAACACTTTACGAGAAGAAATAACGCATCATACAAAAGTAGCTTGTATCTCCTAAAAACACTTTGTAACTCGAAAAGATTTGGTGTGGCGTGTACGTCTAAATGTGTAGCCTCAAAAAGAGAACCCACAGGAGAATTTTCTTTGGTCAAATTTGTCAGAAAACCACGTATTAAGGAAATCCTGCATGGTGCGAAATTATCTTGTTTTTCCTAAACAACACGTCGTAACTCGAAAAGCTTTGGTGTTGCGTGTATGTCTCAGCGTGTAGCCTCAAAAAAGAACACACAGGAGAGTTTTCTCTCAAAAGATTATGTAAGAATACCACGTTATAAGGAAATACAGTGTTGCAGAGTAAAGACAAATACGTACATAATGGAAACCCTTAAACTTTATGGGATGAAATAAAGCATCGTACAAAATGAGCTCGTATCTCCTAAACAACATGTTGTAACTCGAAAAGATTTGGTGTGGCATGTACGTCTAAACGTGTAGCCTCAAAAGGGAACCCACAGGAGAATTTTCTTTCATCAAAATTTGTCAGAAACCACCTTTTAAGGAAATATCGTATCGTGCGAAATTATCTTGTTTTTCCTAAACAACACGTTGTAACTTGAAAAGGTTTGGTTTTGCGTGTATGTCTAAGCGTGTAGCCTCAAAAGAGAACACACAGGAGAGTTTTCTCTCGAAAGAATACGTAAGAAATCCACTTTAAAGGAAGTACAGTGTTGCTGAGAAAAGACAAAAACGTACATATTGGAAACCCTTAAACTTTACGAGTTGAAATAAAGCATCGTACAAAATTAGCTTGTGACTCATAAACAACACGTTGTTACTCGAGAGGATTTAGTGTGGCCTGTACGTCTAAACGAGTAGCCTCAAAAGAGAACCCACAGGACAATTTTCTTTCGTCAAAATTTGTCAGAAAACCACGTTTTAAGAAAATCCCGCATCGTGAGAAATTATCTTGTTCTTCCTAAACAACACGTTTTAACTCAAAAAGCTTCGGTGTTGCGTGTATATCTAAGCGTATAGCCTCAAAGGAGAATGCACAGGAGAGTTTTCTCTCGAAAGAATATGTAAGAATATCACGTTATACAGAAATACAGGGTTGCAAAGTAAAGACAAATACATATGTATTGAAAACACTTTATGAGAGAAATAACGCATCATACAAAAATAGTTTGTATGTCCTAAACAACACGTTGTAACTTGAAAACATTTGGTGTTCCATGTATGTCTAAACGTGTAGCCTCAAAAGAGAACCCCCAGTAGAATTTTCTTTCGTCAAAATTTTTCAGAAAACCACGTTTTAAGGACATCCTGCATCGTGCGAAATTATCTTGTTTTACATAAAGAACACATTGTAACTCGAAAAGCTTTGGGGTTGTATGTATGTCTAAGTGGGTAGCCTCAAAAGAGAACGCACAGGAGAGGTTTCTCTTGAAAGAATATGTAAGAATACCACGTTATAAGGAAATACAGTGCTGCAGAGTAAAGACAAATACGTAAGTAAGGGAAGCACTTTACGAGAAGAAATAATGCATGGTAAAAAATTAGCTTGTATCTCCTAAACAACACGATATAACTCAAAAAGATTTGGTGTGGCGTGTATGTCTAAACGTTTAGCCTCAAAGGAGAACCCACAGGAGAATTTTCTTTCGTCAAAATTTGTCAGAAAACCACGTTTTAAGGAAATCCCGCATAGTGTTAATTATCTTGTTTTTCCTAAACAACACGTTGTAACTCGAAAAGCTTTAGTGTTGCGTGTATGTCTAAGCGTGTAGCCTCAAAAGAGAACGCACAGTAGAGTTTTCTCTCGAAAGAATATGTAAGGATACCACATTACAAGGAAATACAGTGTTGCAGAGTAAAGACTAATACATATGTATTGGAAACACTTTATGAGAGAAATAACGCATCTTGCAAAATTAGCTTGTATGTCCTAAACAACACGTTGTAACTCGAAAAGATTTTGTGTGGCATGAATGTCTAAACGTGTAGCCTCAAAAGAGTACCCACAGGAGAGTTTTATTTCTTCAAAATTTGTCAGAAAACCACGTTTTAAAGAAATCCCGCATCGTGCGAAATTATGTTGTTTTTCCTAAATAACACGTTGTAACTCGAAAAGCTTTGGTGTTGCGTGTATATCTAAGCACGTAGCCTCAAAGGAGAGTGCACAGGAGAGTTTTCTCTCGAAAGAATATGCAAGAATACCACGTTATAAGGAAATACAGTGTTGCAGAGTAAAGGCAAATATGTACGTAATGGAAACACTTAAACTTTATGAGAAGAAATAACGCTTCGTAAAAAAATTAGCTTGTATCTCCTAAACAACACGTTGTAACTCGAAAAGATTTGATGTGGTGTGTACATCTAAATGTGTAGCCTCAAAAGACAACCCACAGGAGTATTTTCTTTCGTCAAAATTTGTCAGAAAACCACGTTTTAAGGAAATCCCGCATCGTGCTAAATTATCTTGTTTTTCCTAAACAACACATTGTAACTCGAAAAGCTTTGGTGTTGCGTGTATGTCAAAGCATGTAGCCTCAAAAGAGAACGCACAGGAGAGTTTTCTCTCGAAAGAATATGTAAGAATACCACGTCATAAGGAAATACAGTGTTGCAGAGTAAAGACAAATATGTACTTATTGGAAACACTTAAACTTTACGAGAAGAAATAAGGCATCGTACAAAATTAGTATGTATCTCCTAAACATCACGTTATAACTCGAAAAGATTTGGTGTGGTGTGTACGTCTAAACGTGTAGCCTCAAACGAGAACCCACAGGAGAATTTTCGTTCATCAAAATTTGTCAGAAAACCACGTTTTAAGGAAATCCTGCATCGTGCGAAATTATCTTGTTTTTCCTAAGCAACACGTTGTAACGCGAAAACCTTTGGTGTTGCGTGTATGTCTAAGCGTGTAGCCTCAAAAGAGAATGCAAAGGAGAGTTTTTTTCTCGAAAGAATATATAAGAATACCACGTTATTAGGAAATACAGTGTTGCAGAGTAAAGACAAATATTTACGTATTGGAAAAACTTTACGAGAAGAAATAACGCATCTTACAAAATTAGCTTGTATCTCCTAAACAACACGTTGTAACTTAAAAAGATTTGGTGTGGCGTGTACGTCTAATCGTGTAGCCTCAAAAGAGAAACCATAGGAGAATTTTCTTTGGTCAAAATTTGTCAGAAAACCACGTATGAAGGAAATACCGCATCATGCGAAATTATCTTGTTTTTCCTAAACAAAACGTTTTAACTCGAAAAGCTTTGGTGTTGCGTGTATGTCTAAGCGTGTAGCCCCAAAAGAGAACGCACAGGAGAGTTTTCTCTCGAAAGAATATGTAAGAATACCACGTTGTAAGGAAATACAGTGTTGCAGAGTAAAGGAAAATACATATGTATTGGAAACGCAACATCAAAGCTTTTCGAGTTACAACGTGTTGTTTAGGAAAAACAAGATAATTTCGCACGATGAGTGATTTCCTTAAAACATGGTTTTCTGAGAAATATTAACGAAAAAAAATTCTCCTGTGGGTTATCTATTGAGGCTACACGTTTAGACGTGCACGCCACACCAAATCTTTTCGAGTTACAAACTGTTGTTTAGGAGATACAAGCTAATTTTTTACGATGCTTTATTTCTTCTTGTAAGGTGTTTCCAATAGGTACGTATTTGCCTTTAGTCTGCAACACTGTATTTCCTTATAACGTGGTACTCTTACATATTCTTTCGAGAGAAAACTCTCCTGTGCGTCCTCTTTTGAGGCTACACGCTTAGACATACACGCAATACCCAAGATTTTCGCGTTACAACGTGTTGTTTAGGAAAAACAAGATAATTTCGCACGAAGAGGGATTTCCTTAATACGTGATTTTCTGACAAATTTTGACCAAAGAAAATTCTCCTATGGGTTCTCATTTGAGACTACACGTTTAGACGTACAGGCCACACCAAATCTTTTTAAGTTACAACGTGTTGTTTAGGAGATACAAGCTAATTTTTTTACGATGCATTATTTCTTCTCGTAAAGTTTAAGTTTTTCCAATAAGTATGTATTTGCCTCTACTCTGCAACACTGTATTTCCTTATAACGTGGTATTCTTACATATTATTTCGAGAGAAAACTCTCCTGTGCGTTCTCGGATTTCCTTAAACCGTTGTGTTCTGACAAATTTTGAAGAAAGAAAATTCTCCTGTGGGTTCTCTTATGATGCTACACGTTTAGACGTGCACGCCACACCAAATCCTTTCGAGTTACCACATGTTGTTTAGGAGATACAGGCTAATTTTGTACGATGCCTTATTTTTTCTCGTAAGGTGTTGCCAATACGTACATATTTGTCTTTACTCTGCAACTCTGTATTTCCTTAAAACGTGGTATTCTTACATATTCTTTCGAGAGAAAACTCTGCTGTGCCTTCTCTTTTGAGGCTACACGTTTAGACGTACACGACACACAAAATATTTCGATTTACAACGTGTTGTTTAGGAGATAAAAGCTAATTTTGTACGATGCTTTATTTCTTCTCATAAAGTGTTTCCTATACATAAGTATTTGTATTTACACTGCAACACTGTATTTCCTTATAACGTGGTATTCTTACATATTCTTTCGAGAGAAAACTCTCCTGTGCCTTCTCTTTTGAGGCTACACGCTTAGACATACACGCAACACCAAAGCTTTTCGCGTTACAACGTGTTGTTTAGGAAAAACATGATAATTTCACACGATGAGGGATTTCCTCAATACGTGGTTTTCTGACAAATATTGACCAAAGAAAATTCTCCTATGGGTTCTCTTTTGAGACCATACGTTTAGACATACAGGCCACACCAAATCTTTTTAAGTTACAACGTGTTGTTTAGGAGATACAAGCTAATTTTGTACGATGCGTTATTTCTTCTTGTAAAGTTTTTCCAATAAGTAAGTATTTGTCTTTACTCTGCAACACTGTATTTCCTTATAACGTGGTATTCTTACATATTTTTTCGAGAGAAAACTCTTCTGTGCATTCTCATTTGAGGCTACAGGCTTAGAAATACACGCAACAGCAAAGCTTTTCGAGTTACAACGTGTTGTTTAGGAAGAACAAGATAATTTCTCACAATGCGGGATTTCCTTAAAACGTGGTTTTCTGACAAATGTTGACGTAAGAAAATTCTCCTGTGGGATCTCTTTTGAGGCTACACGTTCAGACGTACACACCACACTAAATCTTTTTGAGTTACCACGTGTTGTTTCGGAGATACAAGCTAATTTTGTACCATGCGTTATTTCTTCTCATAATGTGTTTCCAATACGTACGTATTTGTCATTACTCTGCAGCTATATATTTCCTTATAACATGGTATTCTTACATATTCTTTCGAGAGAAAACTCTCCTGTGCATTCTCTTTTGAGGCTACACGCTCAGACATACACACAACACCAAAGCTTTTCTAGTTACAAAGTGTTGTTTAGGAAAAACAAGATAATTTCGCACGATTCGGGATTTCCTTAAAACGTGGTTTCTGACAAATTTTGACTAAAGAAAATTCTCCTGTGGGTTCTCTTTTGAAGGCTACACGTTTAGACGTACACGCCACACCAAATCCTTTCGAGTTACAACGTGTTGTTTAGGATATACAAGCTAATTTTGTACTATGTGTTATTTCTTCTCGTAAAGTTTAAGTGTTTCCAATAAGTATGTATTTGTCTTTACTCTGCAACACTGTATTTCCTTATAACGTGGTATTCCTACATATTCTTTCGGGAGAAAACTCTCCTGTGCATTCTCTTTTGAGGCTACACGCTTAGACATACACGCAACACCAAAGCTTTTCGAGTTACAACATGTTGTTTAGGAAAAACAAGATAATTTCGCACGATGCAGTATTTCCTTAAAACGTGGTTTTCTGACAAATTTTGACGAAAGAAATCTCTCCTGTGGGTTCTCTTTTGAGGCTACACGTTTAGACATACACGCCACACCAAATCTTTTCGAGTTACAGTGTGTTGTTTAGGAGATACAAGCTAATTTTGCATGATGCGTTATTTCTTCTCCTAAAGTTTTTCCAATAAGTACATATTTGTCAATACTCTGCAACACTGTATTTCCTTATAACGTGGTATTCTTACATATTCTTTTGAGAGAAAACTATCCCGTGCGTTCTCTTTGGAGGCTACACGCTTAGACATACACGCAACACCAAAGCTTTTCGAGTTACAACGTGTTGATTAGGAAAAACAAGATAATTTTGCACGATGCGGGATTTCCTTAAAATGTGGTTTTCTGACAAATTTTGACGAAAGAAAATTCTCCTGTGGGTTCTCTTTTGAGGCTACCCATTTAGACGTACACGCCACACCAAATCTTTTTGAGTTACCACGTGTTGTTTCGGAGATACAAGCTAATTTTGTACCATGCGTTATTTCTTCTCATAATGTGTTTCCAATACTTTCGTATTTGTCTTTACTCTGCAGCAATATATTTCCTTATAACATGGTATTCTTACATATTCTTTCGAGAGAAAACTCTCCTGTGCATTCTCTTTTGAGGCTACACACTTAGACATACACGCAACACCAACGCTTTTCTAGTTACAACGTGTTGTTTAGGAAAAACAAGATAATTTCTCACGATGCGGGATTTCCTTAAAACGTGGATTTCTGACAAATTTTGACAAAAGAAAACTCTCCTGTGGGTTCTCTTTTGAGGCTACACGTTTAGACGTAGACACCACACCAAATCTTTTCGAGTTACAACGTGTTGTTTAGGACATACAAGCTAATTTTGCAAGATGCGTTATTTCTCTCATAAAGCGCTTCCAATATGTACGTATTTGTCTTTACTCTGCCACACTGTATTTCCTTATAATGTGGTATTCTTACATATTCTTTTGAGAGAAAACTCTCCTGTGCGTTCTCTTTTGGGGCTACATGCTTAGACATACACCCAACACCAAAGCTTTTCGAGTTAAAACGTGTTGTTTAGGAAGAACACGATAATTTCTCACGATGCGGTATTTCCTTAAAACGTGGTTTTCTGAAAAATTTTGACAAAAGAAAATTGTCCTGTGGGTTCTCTTTTGAGGCTACACGTTTAGACGTACAGGCCACACCAAATCATTTCGAGTTACAATGTGTTGTTTAGGAGATACAAGCTAATTTTGTACGTTGCTTTATTTCATCTCGTAAAGTTTGTGGGTTTCCAATACATACGTATCTTTCTTTACTCAGCAATACTGTATTTCCTTACAACGTGGTATTCTTACATATTCTTTCGAGAGAAAACTCTCCTGTGCGTTCTCTTTGGAGGCTACACGCTTAGACATACACGCAACACCAAAGCTTTTCGACTTACAACATGTTGTTTAGGAAAAACAAGATAATTTCCCACGATGCTGGATTTCCTTAAAACGTGGTTTTCTGAAAAATTTTGATGAAAGAAAATTCTCCGGTGGGTTTTCATTTGAGGCTACACGTTTAGACGTACATGCCACACCA
This sequence comes from Apodemus sylvaticus, assembly GCF_947179515.1. Classification (NCBI taxonomy): domain Eukaryota; kingdom Metazoa; phylum Chordata; class Mammalia; order Rodentia; family Muridae; genus Apodemus; species Apodemus sylvaticus. The sequence goes on from NW_026263169.1 coordinate 370,838, forward strand.
AATCTTTTCGAGTTACAACGTGTTGTTTAGGAGAAAAAAGCTAATTTTTTACGATGCTTTATATCTTCTTGTAAAGTTTAAGAGTTTCCAAAAGGTACGTATTTATCTTTAATTTGCCACAATGTATTTCCTTATAACGTGGTATTCTTACATACTCGTTCGAGAGAAATCTCTCTTGTGCGTTCTTTTTTGCGGCTACATGCTTAGACATACACGCAACAGCAAATATTTTCGAGTAACAATGTGTTGTTCTGGAAAACTAGATAGTTTTGCACGATGCAGGATTTCCTTAATAAGTGGTTTTCTGACAAATTTTGACGAAAGAAAATTCTCCTGTGGGTTCTCTTTTGAGGCTACACGTTTAGACGTACACGCCACACCAAATCTTTTCTAGTTACAACGTGTTGTTTAGGAGATACAAGCTAATTTTTTACGATGAGTTATTTGTTCTCGTAAAGTTTTTCCAATACGTAAGTATTTGCCTTTAGTCTGCAACACTGTATTTCCTTATAACGTGGTATTCTTACATATTCTTTCCAGAGAAAACTCTCCTGTGCATCCTCTTTTGAGGCTACACGCTTAGACATACAAGCAACACCAAAGCTTTTCGAGTTACAACGTGTTTGTTAGGAAAACTAGATAATTTCACACGATGAGGGATTTCCTTAATACGTGGTTTTCTGACAAATATTGACCAAAGAAAATTATCCTATGGGTTCTCTTTTGAGACTACACGTTTAGACGTACAGGCCACACCAAATCTTTTTAAGTTACAACGTGTTGTTTAGGAGACACAAGCTAATTTTGTACGATGCGTTATTTCTTCTCGTAAAGTTTTTCCAATAAGTATGTATTTGTCTTTACTCTGCAACACTGTATTTCCTTATAAGGTGGTATTCTTATATATTCTTTCGAGAGAAAACTCTCCTCTGCATACGCTTTTGGGGCTACATGCTTAGACATACGCCCAACACCAAAGCATTTCAAGTTAAAACGTGTTGTTTGAAAGAACTAGATAATTTCTCACGATGCGGGATTTCCTTAAAACGTGGTTTTCTGACAAATTTTGACGAAAGAAAATTGTCCTGTGGGCTGTCTTTTGAGGCTACACGTTTAGACGTACAGGCCACACCAAATCTTTTTGAGTTACAAAGTGTTGTTTAGGAGATACAAGCTAATTTTGTACGATGCTTTATTTCATCTCGTAAAGTTTGTGGGTTTCCAATACATACGTATCTTTCTTTACTCTGCAACACTGTATTTCCTTACAACGTGGTATTCTTACATATTCTTTCGAGAGAAAACTCTCCTGTGCGTTCTCTTTGGAGGCTACACGCTTAGACATACACGCAACACCAAAGCTTTTCGACTTACAACGTGTTGTTTCGGAAAAACAAGATAATTTCGCACGATGCTGGATTTCCTTAAAACGTGGTTTTCTGAAAATTTTTGATGAAAGAAAATTCTCCTGTGGGTTTTCATTTGAGGCTACACGTTTAGACGTACATGCCACACCAAATCTTTTCGAGTTACAACGTGTTGTTTAGGAGATAAAAGCTAATTTTTTACGATGCTTTATATCTTCTTGTAAAGTTTAAGAGTTTCCAAAAGGTACGTATTTATCTTTTATTAGCCACAATGTATTTCCTTATAACGTGGTATTCTTACATACTCGTTCGAGAGAAATCTCTCCTGTGCGTTCTCTTTTGAGGCTACATGCTTAGACATACACGCAACAGCAAATATTTTCGAGTAACAATGTGTTGTTTAGGAAAACTAGATAGTTTCGCACGATGCAGGATTTCCTTAATAAGTGGTTTTCTGACAAATTTTGACGAAAGAAAATTCTCCTGTGGGTTCTCTTTTGAGGCTACACGTTTAGACGTACACGCCACACCAAATCTTTTCTATTTACAACGTGTTGTTTAGGAGATACAAGCTAATTTTGTACGATGCGTTATTTGTTCTCGTAAAGTTTTTCCAATACGTATGTATTTGCCTTTAGTCTGCAACACTGTATTTCCTTATAACGTGGTATTCTTACATATTCTTTCGAGAGAAAACTCTCCTGTGCATCCTCTTTTGAGGCTACACGCTTAGACATACAAGCAACACCAAAGCTTTTCGAGTTACAACGTGTTTGTTAGGAAAAACTAGATAATTTCACACGATGAGGGATTTCCTTAATACGTGGTTTTCTGACAAATATTGACCAAAGAAAATTATCCTATGGGTTCTCTTTTGAGACTACACGTTTAGACGTACAGGCCACACCAAATCTTTTTAAGTTACAACGTGTTGTTTAGGAGACACAAGCTAATTTTGTACGATGCGTTATTTCTTCTCGTAAAGTTTTTCCAATAAGTATGTATTTGTCTTTACTCTGCAACACTGTATTTCCTTATAAGGTGGTATTCTTATATATTCTTTCGAGAGAAAACTCTCCTCTGCATACTCTTTTGGGGCTACATGCTTAGACATACGCCCAACACCAAAGCTTTTCATGTTAAAACGTGTTGTTTAGGAAGAACAAGATAATTTCTCACGATGCGGGATTTCCTTAAAACGTGGTTTTCTGACAAATTTTGACGAAAGAAAATTGTCCTGTGGGCTGTCTTTTGAGGCTACACATTTAGACGTACAGGCCACACCAAATCTTTTTGAGTTACAAAGTGTTGTTTAGGAGATACAAGCTAATTTTGTACGATGCTTTATTTCATCTCGTAAAGTTTGTGGGTTTCCAATACATACGTATCTTTCTTTACTCTGCAACACTGTATTTCTTTACAACGTGGTATTCTTACATATTCTATCGAGAGAAAACTCTCCTGTGCGTTCTCTTTGGAGGCTACACGCTTAGACATACACGCAACACCAAAGCTTTTCGACTTACAACGTGTTGTTTAGGAAAAACAAGATAATTTCGCACGATGCTGGATTTCCTTAAAACGTGGTTTTCTGAAAAATTTTGACGAAAAAAAATTCTCCTGTGGGTTTTCATTTGAGGCTACACGTTTAGACGTACATGCCACACCAAATCTTTTCGAGTTACAACGTGTTGTTTAGGAGATAAAAGCTAATTTTTTACGATGCTTTATATCTTCTTGTAAAGTTTAAGAGTTTCCAAAAGGTACGTATTTATCTTTAATTTGCCACAATGTATTTCCTTATATCGTGGTATTCTTACATACTCGTTCGAGAGAAATCTCTCCTGTGCGTTCTCTTTTGAGGCTACATGCTTAGACATACACGCAACAGCAAATATTTTCGAGTAACAATGTGTTGTTTAGGAAAACTAGATAGTTTCGCACGATGCAGGATTTCCTTAATAAGTGGTTTTCTGACAAATTTTGACGAAAGAAAATTCTCCTGTGGGTTCTCTTTTGAGGCTACACGTTTAGACGTACACGCCACACCAAATCTTTTCTAGTTACAACGTGTTGTTTAGGAGATACAAGCTAATTTTGTACGATGCGTTATTTGTTCTCGTAAAGTTTTTCCAATACGTATGTATTTGCCTTTAGTCTGCAACACTGTATTTCCTTATAACGTGGTATTCTTACATATTCTTTCGAGAGAAAACTCTCCTGTGCATCCTCTTTTGAGGCTACACGCTTAGACATACAAGCAACACCAAAGCTTTTCGAGTTACAACGTGTTTGTTAGGAAAAACTAGATAATTTCACACGATGAGGGATTTCCTTAATACGTGGTTTTCTGACAAATATTGATCAAAGAAAATTATCCTATGGGTTTTCTTTTGAGACTACACGTTTAGACGTACAGGCCACACCAAATCTTTTTAAGTTACAACGTGTTGTTTAGGAGACACAAGCTAATTTTGTACGATGCGTTATTTCTTCTCGTAAAGTTTTTCCAATAAGTATGTATTTGTCTTTACTCTGCAACACTGTATTTCCTTATAAGGTGGTATTCTTATATATTCTTTCGAGAGAAAACTCTCCTCTGCATACTCTTTTGGGGCTACATGCTTAGACATACGCCCAACAACAAAGCTTTTCAAGTTAAAACGTGTTGTTTAGGAAGAACAAGATAATTTCTCACGATGCGGGATTTCCTTAAAACGTGGTTTTCTGACAAATTTTGACGAAAGAAAATTGTCCTGTGGGCTCTCTTTTGAGGCTACACGTTTAGACGTACAGGCCACACCAAATCTTTTTGAGTTACAAAGTGTTGTTTAGGAGATACAAGCTAATTTTGTACGATGCTTTATTTCATCTCGTAAAGTTTGTGGGTTTCCAATACATACGTATCTTTCTTTACTCTGCAACACTGTATTTCCTTACAACGTGGTATTCTTACATATTCTTTCGAGAGAAAACTCTCCTGTGCGTTCTCTTTGGAGGCTACACGCTTAGACATACACGCAACACCAAAGCTTTTCGACTTACAACGTGTTGTTTCGGAAAAGCAAGATAATTTCGCACGATGCTGGATTTCCTTAAAACGTGGTTTTCTGAAAAATTTTGATGAAAGAAAATTCTCCTGTGGGTTTTCATTTGAGGCTACACGTTTAGACGTACATGCCACACCAAATCTTTTCGAGTTACAACGTGTTGTTTAGGAGAAAAAAGCTAATTTTTTACGATGCTTTATATCTTCTTGTAAAGTTTAAGAGTTTCCAAAAGGTACGTATTTATCTTTAATTTGCCACAATGTATTTCCTTATAACGTGGTATTCTTACATACTCGTTCGAGAGAAATCTCTCCTGTGCGTTCTCTTTTGCGGCTACATGCTTAGACATACACGCAACAGCAAATATTTTTGAGTAATAATGTGTTGTTTAGGAAAACTAGATAGTTTCGCACGATGCAGGATTTCCTTAATAAGTGGTTTTCTGACAAATTTTGATGAAAGAAAATTCTCCTGTGGGTTCTCTTTTGAGGCTACACATTTAGACGTACACGCCACACCAAATCTTTTCTAGTTACAACGTGTTGTTTAGGAGATACAAGCTAATTTTGTACGATGCGTTATTTGTTCTCGTAAAGTTTTTCCAATACGTATGTATTTGCCTTTAGTCTGCAACACTGTATTTCCTTATAACGTGGTATTCTTACATATTCTTTCGAGAGAAAACTCTCCTGTGCATCCTCTTTTGAGGCTACACGCTTAGACATACAAGCAACACCAAAGCTTTTCGAGTTACAACGTGTTTGTTAGGAAAAACTAGATAATTTCACACGATGAGGGATTTCCTTAATACGTGGTTTTCTGACAAATATTGACCAAAGAAAATTATCCTATGGGTTCTCTTTTGAGACTACACGTTTAGACGCACAGGCCACACCAAATCTTTTTAAGTTACAATGTGTTGTTTAGGAGACACAAGCTAATTTTGTACGATGCGTTATTTCTTCTCGTAAAGTTTTTCCAATAAGTATGTATTTGTCTTTACTCTGCAACACTGTATTTCCTTATAAGGTGGTATTCTTATATATTCTTTCGAGAGAAAACTCTCCTCTGCATACTCTTTTGGGGCTACATGCTTAGACATACGCCCAACACCAAAGCTGTTCAAGTTAAAACGTGTTGTTTGGAAGAACAAGATAATTTCTCACGATGCGGGATTTCCTTAAAACGTGGTTTTCTGACAAATTTTGACGAAAGAAAATTGTCCTGTGGGCTCTCTTTTGAGGCTACACGTTTAGACGTACAGGCCACACCAAATCTTTTTGAGTTACAAAGTGTTGTTTAGGAGATACAAGCTAATTTTGTACGATGCTTTATTTCATCTCGTAAAGTTTGTGGGTTTCCAATACATACGTATCTTTCTTTACTCTGCAACACTGTATTTCCTTACAACGTGGTATTCTTACATATTCTTTCGAGAGAAAACTCTCCTGTGCGTTCTCTTTGGAGGCTACACGCTTAGACATACACGCAACACCAAAGCTTTTCGACTTACAACGTGTTGTTTCGGAAAAACAAGATAATTTCGCACGATGCTGGATTTCCTTAAAACGTGGTTTTCTGAAAAATTTTGATGAAAGAAAATTCTCCTGTGGGTTTTCATTTGAGGCTACACGTTTAGACGTACATGCCACACCAAATCTTTTCGAGTTACAACGTGTTGTTTAGGAGATAAAAGCTAATTTTTTACGATGCTTTATATCTTCTTGTAAAGTTTAAGAGTTTCCAAAAGGTACGTATTTATCTTTAATTTGCCACAATGTATTTCCTTATAACGTGGTATTCTTACATACTCGTTCGAGAGAAATCTCTCCTGTGCGTTCTCTTTTGAGGCTACATGCTTAGACATACACGCAACAGCAAATATTTTCGAGTAACAATGTGTTGTTTAGGAAAACTAGATAGTTTCGCACGATGCAGGATTTCCTTAATAAGTGGTTTTCTGACAAATTTTGACGAAAGAAAATTCTCCTGTGGGTTCTCTTTTGAGGCTACACGTTTAGACGTACACGCCACACCAAATCTTTTCTAGTTACAACGTGTTGTTTAGGAGATACAAGCTAATTTTGTACGATGCGTTATTTGTTCTCGTAAAGTTTTTCCAATACGTATGTATTTGCCTTTAGTCTGCAACACTGTATTTCCTTATAACGTGGTATTCTTACATATTCTTTCGAGAGAAAACTCTCCTGTGCATCCTCTTTTGAGGCTACACGCTTAGACATACAAGCAACACCAAAGCTTTTCGAGTTACAACGTGTTTGTTAGGAAAAACTAGATAATTTCACACGATGAGGGATTTCCTTAATACGTGGTTTTCTGACAAATATTGACCAAAGAAAATTATCCTATGGGTTCTCTTTTGAGACTACACGTTTAGACGTACAGGCCACACCAAATCTTTTTAAGTTACAACGTGTTGTTTAGGAGACACAAGCTAATTTTGTACGATGCGTTATTTCTTCTCGTAAAGTTTTTCCAATAAGTATGTATTTGTCTTTACTCTGCAACACTGTATTTCCTTATAAGGTGGTATTCTTATATATTCTTTCGAGAGAAAACTCTCCTCTGCATACTCTTTTGGGGCTACATGCTTAGACATACGCCCAACACCAAAGCTTTTCAAGTTAAAACGTGTTGTTTGGAAGAACAAGATAATTTCTCACGATGCGGGATTTCCTTAAAACGTGGTTTTCTGACAAATTTTGACGAAAGAAAATTGTCCTGTGGGCTGTCTTTTGAGGCTACACGTTTAGACGTACAGGCCACACCAAATCTTTTTGAGTTACAAAGTGTTGTTTAGGAGATACAAGCTAATTTTGTACGATGCTTTATTTCATCTCGTAAAGTTTGTGGGTTTCCAATACATACGTATCTTTCTTTACTCTGCAACACTGTATTTCCTTACAACGTGGTATTCTTACATATTCTTTCGAGAGAAAACTCTCCTGTGCGTTCTCTTTGGAGGCTACACGCTTAGACATACACGCAACACCAAAGCTTTTCGACTTACAACGTGTTGTTTCGGAAAAACAAGATAATTTCCCACGATGCTGGATTTCCTTAAAACGTGGTTTTCTGAAAAATTTTGATGAAAGAAAATTCTCCTGTGGGTTTTCATTTGAGGCTACACGTTTAGACGTACATGCCACACCAAATCTTTTCGAGTTACAACGTGTTGTTTAGGAGATAAAAGCTAATTTTTTACGATGCTTTATATCTTCTTGTAAAGTTTAAGAGTTTCCAAAAGGTACGTATTTATCTTTAATTTGCCACAATGTATTTCCTTATAACGTGGTATTCTTACATACTCGTTCGAGAGAAATCTCTCCTGTGCGTTCTCTTTTGAGGCTACATGCTTAGACATACACGCAACAGCAAATATTTTCGAGTAACAATGTGTTGTTTAGGAAAACTAGATAGTTTCGCACGATGCAGGATTTCCTTAATAAGTGGTTTTCTGACAAATTTTGACGAAAGAAAATTCTCCTGTGGGTTCTCTTTTGAGGCTACACGTTTAGACGTACACGCCACACCAAATCTTTTCTAGTTACAACGTGTTGTTTAGGAGATACAAGCTAATTTTGTACGATGCGTTTTTTGTTCTCGTAAAGTTTTTCCAATACGTATGTATTTGCCTTTAGTCTGCAACACTGTATTTCCTTATAACGTGGTATTCTTACATATTCTTTCGAGAGAAAACTCTCCTGTGCATCCTCTTTTGAGGCTACACGCTTAGACATACACGCAACACCAAAGCTTTTCGAGTTACAACGTGTTTGTTAGGAAAAACTAGATAATTTCACACGATGAGGGATTTCCTTAATACGTGGTTTTCTGACAAATATTGACCAAAGAAAATTATCCTATGGGTTCTCTTTTGAGACTACACGTTTAGACGTACAGGCCACACCAAATCTTTTTAAGTTACAACGTGTTGTTTAGGAGACACAAGCTAATTTTGTACGATGCGTTATTTCTTCTCGTAAAGTTTTTCCAATAAGTATGTATTTGTCTTTACTCTGCAACACTGTATTTCCTTATAAGGTGGTATTCTTATATATTCTTTCGAGAGAAAACTCTCCTCTGCATACTCTTTTGGGGCTACATGCTTAGACATACGCCCAACACCAAAGCTTTTCATGTTAAAACGTGTTGTTTAGGAAGAACAAGATAATTTCTCACGATGCGGGATTTCCTTAAAACGTGGTTTTCTGACAAATTTTGACGAAAGAAAATTGTCCTGTGGGCTGTCTTTTGAGGCTACACGTTTAGACGTACAGGCCACACCAAATCTTTTTGAGTTACAAAGTGTTGTTTAGGAGATACAAGCTAATTTTGTACGATGCTTTATTTCATCTCGTAAAGTTTGTGGGTTTCCAATACATACGTATCTTTCTTTACTCTGCAACACTGTATTTCCTTACAACGTGGTATTCTTACATATTCTTTCGAGAGAAAACTCTCCTGTGCGTTCTCTTTGGAGGCTACACGCTTAGACATACACGCAACACCAAAGCTTTTCGACTTACAATGTGTTGTTTAGGAAAAACAAGATAATTTCGCACGATGCTGGATTTCCTTAAAACGTGGTTTTCTGAAAAATTTTGACGAAAAAAAATTCTCCTGTGGGTTTTCATTTGAGGCTACACGTTTAGACGTACATGCCACACCAAATCTTTGCGAGTTACAACGTGTTGTTTAGGAGATAAAAGCTATTTTTTTACGATGCTTTATATCTTCTTGTAAAGTTTAAGAGTTTCCAAAAGGTACGTATTTATCTTTAATTTGCCACAATGTATTTCCTTATATCGTGATATTCTTACATACTCGTTCGAGAGAAATCTCTCCTGTGCGTTCTCTTTTGAGGCTACATGCTTAGACATACACGCAACAGCAAATATTTTCGAGTAACAATGTGTTGTTTAGGAAAACTAGATAGTTTCGCACGATGCAGGATTTCCTTAATAAGTGGTTTTCTGACAAATTTTTACGAAAGAAAATTCTCCTGTGGGTTCTCTTTTGAGGCTACACATTTAGACGTACACGCCACACCAAATCTTTTCTAGTTACAACATGTTGTTTAGGAGATACAAGCTAATTTTGTACGATGCGTTATTTGTTCTCGTAAAGTTTTTCCAATACGTATGTATTTGCCTTTAGTCTGCAACACTGTATTTCCTTATACGTGGTATTCTTACATATTCTTTCGAGAGAAAACTCTCCTGTGCATCCTCTTTTGAGGCCACACGCTTAGACATACACGCAACACCAAAGCTTTTCGAGTTACAACGTGTTTGTTAGGAAAAACTAGATAATTTCACACGATGAGGGATTTCCTTAATACGTGGTTTTCTGACAAATATTGACCAAAGAAAATTATCCTATGGGTACTCTTTTGAGACTACACGTTTAGACGTACAGGCCACACCAAATCTTTTTAAGTTACAACGTGTTGTTTAGGAGACACAAGCTAATTTTGTACGATGCGTTATTTCTTCTCGTAAAGTTTTTCCAATAAGTATGTATTTGTCTTTACTCTGCAACACTGTATTTCCTTATAAGGTGGTATTCTTATATATTCTTTCGAGAGGAAACTCTCCTCTGCATACGCTTTTGGGGCTACATGCTTAGACATACGCCCAACACCAAAGCTTTTCAAGTTAAAACGTGTTGTTTGGAAGAACAAGATAATTTCTCACGATGCGGGATTTCCTTAAAACGTGGTTTTCTGACAAATTTTGACGAAAGAAAATTGTCCTCTGGGCTCTCTTTTGAGGCTACACGTTTAGACGTACAGGCCACACCAAATCCTTTTGAGTTACAAAGTGTTGTTTAGGAGATACAAGCTAATTTTGTACGATGCTTTATTTCATCTCGTAAAGTTTGTGGGTTTCCAATACATACGTATCTTTCTTTACTCTGCAACACTGTATTTCCTTACAACGTGGTATTCTTACATATTCTTTCGAGAGAAAACTCTCCTGTGCGTTCTCTTTGGAGGCTACACGCTTAGACATACACGCAACACCAAAGCTTTTCGACTTACAACGTGTTGTTTCGGAAAAACAAGATAATTTCGCACGATGCTGGATTTCCTTAAAACGTGGTTTTCTGAAAAATTTTGACGAAAAAAAATTCTCCTGTGGGATTTCATTTGAGGCTACACGTTTAGACGTACATGCCACACCAAATCTTTTCGAGTTACAACGTGTTGTTTAGGAGATAAAAGCTAATTTTTTACGATGCTTTATATCTTCTTGTAAAGTTTAAGAGTTTCCAAAAGGTACTTATTTATCTTTAATTTGCCACAATGTATTTCCTTATATCGTGGTATTCTTACATACTCGTTCGAGAGAAATCTCTCCTGTGCGTTCTCTTTTGAGGCTACATGCTTAGACATACACGCCACAGCAAATATTTTCGAGTAACAATGTGTTGTTTAGGAAAACTAGATAGTTTCGCATGATGCAGGATTTCCTTAATAAGTGGTTTTCTGACAAATTTTGACGAAAGAAAATTCTCCTGTGGGTTCTCTTTTGAGGCTACACGTTTAGACGTACACGCCACACCAAATCTTTTCTAGTTACAACGTGTTGTTTAGGAGATACATGCTAATTTTGTACGATGCGTTATTTCTTCTCGTAAAGTTTTTCCAATATGTATGTATTTGCCTTTAGTCTGCAACACTGTATTTCCTTATAACGTGGTATTCTTACATATTCTTTCGAGAGAAAACTCTCCTGTGCATCCTCTTTTGAGGCTACACGCTTAGACATACACGCAACACCAAAGCTTTTCAAGTTACAACGTGTTGTTTAGGAAAAACAAGATAATTTCAACGATGAGGGATTTCCTTAATACGTGGTTTTCTGACAAATATTGACCAAAGAAAATTATCCTATGGGTTCTCTTTTGAGACCACACGTTTAGACGTACTTGCCACACCAAATCTTTTTAAGTTACAACGTGTTGTTTAGGAGACACAAGTTAATTTTGTACGATGCGTTATTTCTTCTCGTAAAGTTTTTCCAATAAGTATGTAATTGTCTTTACTCTGCAACACTGTATTTCCTTATAAGGTGGTATTCTTACATATTCTTTCGAGAGAAAACTCTCCTGTGCGTTCTCTTTGGAGGCTACACGCTTAGACATACACGCAACACCAAAGCTTTTCGACTTACAACGTGTTGTTTCGGAAAAACAAGATAATTTCTCACGATGCTGGATTTCCTTAAAACGTGGTTTTCTGAAAAATTTTGATGAAAGAAAATTCTCCTGTGGGTTTTCATTTGAGGCTACACGTTTAGACGTACATGCCACACCAAATCTTTTCGAGTTACAACGTGTTGTTTAGGAGATAAAAGCTAATTTTTTACGATGCTTTATATCTTCTTGTAAAGTTTAAGCGTTTCCAAAAGGTACGTATTTATCTTTAATTTGCCACAATGTATTTCCTTATAACGTGGTATTCTTACATACTCGTTCGAGAGAAATCTCTCCTGTGCGTTCTCTTTTGAGGCTACATGCTTAGACATACACGCAACAGCAAATATTTTCGAGTAACAATGTGTTGTTTAGGAAAACTAGATAGTTTCGCACGATGCAGGATTTCCTTAATAAGTGGTTTTCTGACAAATTTTGACGAAAGAAAATTCTCCTGTGGGTTCTCTTTTGAGGCTACACGTTTAGACGTACACGCCACACCAAATCTTTTCTAGTTACAACGTGTTGTTTAGGAGATACAAGCTAATTTTGTACGATGCGTTTTTTGTTCTCGTAAAGTTTTTCCAATATGTATGTATTTGCCTTTAGTCTGCAACACTTTATTTCCTTATAACGTGGTATTCTTACATATTCTTTCGAGAGAAAACTCTCCTGTGCATCCTCTTTTGAGGCTACACGCTTAGACATACACGCAACACCAAAGCTTTTCGAGTTACAACGTGTTTGTTAGGAAAAACTAGATAATTTCACACGATGAGGGATTTCCTTAATACGTGGTTTTCTGACAAATATTGACCAAAGAAAATTATCCTATGGGTTCTCTTTTGAGACTACACGTTTAGACGTACAGGCCACACCAAATCTTTTTAAGTTACAACGTGTTGTTTAGGAGACACAAGCTAATTTTGTACGATGCGTTATTTCTTCTCGTAAAGTTTTTCCAATAAGTATGTATTTGTCTTTACTCTGCAACACTGTATTTCCTTATAAGGTGGTATTCTTACATATTCTTTCGAGAGAAAACACTCCTGTGCATTCTCTTTTGGGGCTACATGCTTAGACATACACCCAACACCAAAGCTTTTCAAGTTAAAACGTGTTGTTTAGGAAGAACAAGATAATTTCTCACAATGCGGGATTTCCTTAAAACGTGGTTTTCTGACAAATTTTGACGAAAGAAAATTGTCCTGTGGGTTCTCTTTTGAGGCTACACGTTTAGAAGTACAGGCCACAAAAAATCTTTTCGATTTACAACGTGTTGTTTAGGAGATACAAGCTAATTTTGTACGATGTGTTATTTCTTCTCGTAAAGTGTTTCCAATAGGTACGTATTTGCCTTTAGTCTGCAACACTGTATTTCCTTATAACGTGGTATTCTTACATATTCTTTCGAGAGAAAACTCTCCTGTGTGTTCCCCTTTGAGGCTACACGCTTAGACATACAGGCAACACCAAAGCTTTTCGCGTTACAACGTGTTGTTTAGGAAAAACCAGATAATTTCGTGCGATGTGGGATTTCCTTAATAAGTGGTTTTCTGACAAATTTTGACCAAGGAAAATTCTCCTATGGGTTCTCTTTTGAGGCTACACGTTTAGATGTACAGGCCACACCTAATCTTTTTAAGTTACAACGTGTTGTTTAGGAGATACAAGCTAATTTTGTACGATAGGTTATTTCTTCTCGTAAAGATTTTCCAATAAGTAAGAATATGTCTTTACTCTGCAATATTGTATTTCCTTATAACGTGGTATTCTTACATATTCTTTCGAGAGAAAACTCTCCTGTGCCTTCTCTTTTGAGGCTACACGCTTAGACATACACACAACACCAAAGCTTTTCGAGTTACGACATTTTGTTTAGGAAAAACAAGATAATTTCGCACGATGAGGGATTTCCTTATAACGTGGTTTTTGGACAAATTTTGACGAAAGAAAATTCTCCTGTGGGTTCTCTTTTGAGGCTACATGTTTAAACGTACACGCCACACCAAATCCTTTCAAGTTACCACGTGTTGTTTAGGAGATACAAGCTAATTTTTTTATGATGCGTTATTTCTTCTCGTAAAGTTTAAGTGTTTCCAATACGTATGTATTTGCCTTTACTCTGCAACACTGTATTTCCTTATAACGTGTTATTCTTACATATTCTTTCGACAGTAAACTCTCCTGTGCGTTCTCTTTGGAGGCTACACGCTTCGACATACACGCAACACCAAAGCTTTTCGAGTTACAACGTGTTGTTTAGGAAAAACAAGATAATTTCGCATGATGCGGGATTTCCTTAAAACCTGGTTTTCTGACAAATTTTGATGAAAGAAAATTCTCCCGTGGGTTCTCTTTTGAGGGTACACGTTTAGACATACACGCCACACCAAATCATTTCGAGTTATAACGTGTTGTTTAGGAGATACAAGCTAATTTTGTACTATGTGTTATTTCTTCTCGTAAAGTTTAAGTGTTTCCAATAAGTATGTATTTGTCTTTACTCTGCAACACTGTATTTCCTTATAACGTGGTATTCCTACATATTCTTTTGGGAGAAAACTCTCCTGTCCATTCTCTTTTGAGGCTACACGCTTAGAAATACACGCAACACTAAAGCTTTTCGAGTTACAACATGTTGTTTAGGAAAAACAAGATAATTTCGCACTATGCGGTATTTCCTTAAAACGTGATATTCTGACAAATTTTATCGAAGGAAAACTCTCCTGTGGGTTCTCTTTTGAGGCTACACGTTTAGACGTACACGCCACACAAAATCTTTTCCAGTTACAACGTGTTGTTTAGGAGATACAAGCTAATTTTGCATGATGCTTTATTTCTTCTCGTAAAGTGTTTCCAATAAGTATGTATTTGTCTATACTCTGCAACACTGTATTTCCTTATAACGTGGTATTCTTACATATTCTTTCGAGAGAAAACTCTACAGTGCATTCCTCTTTGAGGCTACGCGCTTAGACATACACGCAACACCAAAGCTTTTTGAGTTACAACGTGTTGTTTAGGAAAAACTAGATAATTACGCACGATGCGGGATTTCCTTAATAAGTGGTTTTCTGACCAATTTTGACCAAGGAAAATTACTCTATGGGTTCTCTTTTGAGGCTACACGTTTAGACGTACAGGCCACACCAAATCATTTTAAGTTACAACGTGTTGTTTAGGAGATACATTCTAATTTTGTACGATGCGTTATTTCTTCTCGTAAAGTTTTTCCAATAAGTAAGTATATGTCTTTACTCTGCAACACTGTATTTCCTTATAACGTGGTATTCTTACATATTCTTTCAAGAGAAAACTCTCCAGTGGGTTCTCATTTGAGGCTACACGCTTAGACATATACGCAACACCAAAGCTTTTCTAGTTACAACCTGTTGTTTAGGAAGAACAAGATAATTTCCCATGATGCGGGATTTCCTTAAAACGTGGTTTTCTGACAAATTTTGACATAAGAAAATTCTCCTGTGGGTTCTCTTTTGAGGCTACACGTTCAGACGTACACGCAACACCAAATCTTTTTGAGTTACCACGTGTTTTTTCGGAGATACAAGCTAATTTTGCACCATGCGTTATTTCTTCTCATAATGTGTTTCCAATAAGTACGTATATGTCTTTACTCTGCAGCAATATATTTCCTTATAACGTGGTATTCTTACATATTCTTTCGAGAGAAAACTCTCCTGTGCATTCTCCTTTGAGGCTGCACGCTTAGACATACACGCAACACCAAAGCATTTCGAATTACAACCTGTTGTTTAGGAAAAACAAGATAATTTCACACGATGCGGGATTTCCTTAAAACGTGGTTTTCTGAAAAATTTTGACGAAAGAAAATTCTCCTGTGGGTTCTCTTTTGAGGCTACATGTTTAGTTGTAAACGCCACACCAAATCTTTTCGAGTTACAACGTTTTGTTTAGGAGATACAAGCTAATTTTGTAAGATACGTTATTACCTCTCGTAAAGGGTTTCCAATACGTAAGTATTTGTCTTTACTCTGCAACAATGTATTTCCATATAACGTGGTATTCTTACATATTCTTTCGAGAGAAAACTCTCCTGTGCATTCTCTTTTGAGGCTACACGCTTAGACATACACGCAACACCAAAGCTTTTCGAGTTACAACGTGTTGTTTAGGAAAAACAAGATAATTTCTCACGATGCGGGATTTCCTTAAAACGTGGTTTTCTGACAAATTTTGACGAAAGAAAATTCTCCTGTGGGTTCTCTTTTGAGGGTACACGTTTAGACGTACAAGCCACACCAAATCCTTTCGAGTTATATCGTGTTGTTTAGGAGATACAAGCTTATTTTGTACTATGTGTTATTTCTACTCGTAAAGTTTAAGTGTTTCCAATAAGTATGTATTTGTCTTTACTCTGCAACACTGTATTTCCTTATAATGTGGTATTCCTACATAATCTTTTGGGAGAAAACTCTCCTGTGCGTTCTCTTTTGAGGCTACAGGCTTAGATATACCCACAACACCAAACCTTTTCGAGTTACAACATGTTGTTTAGGAAAAACAAGATAATTTCGCACGATGCGGGATTTCTTTAAAACGTGGTTTTGACAAATTTTGACGAAAGAAAACTCTCCTGTGGGTTCTCTTTTGAGGCTACACGTTTATACGTACACGCCACACCAAGTCTTTTTGAGTTACAACGTGTTGTTTAAGACATACACGCTAATTTTGCAAGATGCTTTATTTCTCTCATAAAGTGCTTCCAATACATACGTATTTGTCTTTACTCTGCCACACTGTATTTCCTTATAACGTGGTATTCTAAATATTCTTTTGAGAGAAAACTCTCCTGTGCGTTCTCTTTTGGGGCTACATGCTTAGACATACACGCAACACCAAAGCTTTTCGAGTTAAAACGTGTTGTTTAGGAAGAACAAGATAATTTCTCACGATGCGGGATTTCCTTAAAACGTGGTTTTCTGACAAATTTTGACGAAAGAAAACTCTCCTGTGGGTTCTCTTTTGAGGCTAGACGTTTAGACGTACACGCCACACCAAATCTTTTTGAGTTACAACGTGTTGTTTAGGACAAACAAGCTAATTTTGCAAGATGCGTTATTTCTCTCATAAAGTGCTTCCAATACGTACGTATTTGTCTTTACTCTGCCACACTGTATTTCCTTATAACGTGGTATTCTTACATATTCTTTCGAGAGAAAACTCTCCTGTGTGTTCTCTTTTGGGGCTACACACTTAGACATACACCCAACACCAAAGCTTTTCGAGTTAAAACGTGTTGTTTAGGAAGAACAAGATAATTTCTCACGATGAGGGATTTTCTTAAAACGTGGTTTTCTGACGAATTTTGACGAAAGAAAATTGTCCTGTGGGTTCTCTTTTGAGGCTACACGTTTAGACGTACACGCCACACCAAATCTTTTCGAGTTACCACGTGTTGTTTAGGAGATACAAGCTAATTTTGTACGATGCTTTATTTCATCTCGTAAAGTTTATGGGTTTCCAATACATACGTATTTGTCTTTACTCTGCAACACTGTATTTCCTTATAACGTGGTATTCTTACAAATTCTATTGAGAAAAAACTCTCCTGTGCGTTCCCTTTTGAGGCTACATGCTTAGACATACACGCAACACCAAAGCCTTTCGAGTTACAACGTGTTGTTTAGGAAAAACAAGATAATTTCGCACGATACGGGATTTCCGTAAACCATGGTTTTCTGAAAAATTTTGACGAAAAAAATTCTCCTGTGGGTTCTCTTTTGAGGCTACACGTTTAGAAGTACACGCCACACCACATCTTTTCGAGTTACAACGTGTTGTTTAGGAGATACAAGCTAATTTTGTACGATGCTTTATTTCATCTCGTAAAGTTTATGGGTTTCCAATACATATGTATTTGTCTTTACTTTGCAACACTGTATTTCCTTTTAACGTGGTATTCTTACAAATTCTATCGAGATACAACTCTCCTGTGTGTTCTCTTTTGAGGCTACACGCTTAGACATACACGCAACACCAAAGCTTTTCGAGTTACAACATGTTGTTTAGGAAAAACAAGATAATTTCGCACAATGCGGGATTTCCTTAAAACGTGGTTTTCTGAAAAATTTTGACGAAAGAAAATTCTCCTGTGGGTTCTCTTTTGAGGCTACACATTTAGACGTACAGGCCACACCAAATCTTTTTAAGTTACAACGTGTTGTTTAGGAGATACAAGCTAATTTTGTACGATGCGTTATTTCTTCTCGTAAAGTTTTTCCAATACGTAAGTGTTTGTCTTTACAACACTGTGTTTCCTAATAACGTGGTATTCTTACATATTCTTTCGAGAAAAAAACTCTCCTTTGCATTCTCTTTTGAGGCTACACGCTTAGACATACACGCAACAACAAAGCTTTTCGAGTTACAACGTGTTGTTTCGGAAAAACAAGATAATTTCGCACGATGCGGGATTTCCATAAAACGTGGTTTTCTGACAAATTTTGACTAAAGAAAATTCTCCTGTGGGTTCTCTTTTGAGTCTACACGTTTAGATGTACACGCCACACCAAATATTTTTGAGTTACAATGTGTTGTTTAGGAGATATAAGCTAATTTTTTTACGGTGCGTTATTTCTTCTCCTAATGTTTAAGTGTTTCCAATATGTTTGTATTTGCCTTTACTCTGCAACACTGTATTTCCTTATAACGTGTTATTCTTACATATTTTTTTCGAGAGAAAACTCTCCTGTGCGTTCTCTTTGGAGGCTACACGCTTAGACATACTCGCAACACCAAAGCTTTTCGAGTTACAACGTGTTGTTTAGGAAAAACAAGATAATTTCGCATGATGCGGGATTTCCTTAAAACTTGGTTTTCTGACAAATTTTGACGAAAGAAAATTCTCCTGTGGGTTCTCTTTTGAGGGTACATGTTTAGACGTACAAGCCACACCAAATCCTTTCGAGTTATATCGTGTTGTTTAGGAGATACAAGCTTATTTTGTACTATGTGTTATTTCTACTCGTAAAGTTTAAGTGTTTCCAATAAGTATGTATTTGTCTTTACTCTGCAACAGTGTATTTCCTTATAATGTGGTATTCCTACATAATCTTTTGGGAGAAAACTCTCCTGTGCGTTCTCTTTTGAGGCTACACGCTTAGATATACCCGCAACACCAAACCTTTTCGAGTTACATGTTGTTTAGGAAAAACAAGATAATTTCGCACGATGCGGGATTTCTTTAAAACGTGGGTTTTGACAAATTTTGATGAGAGAAAACTCTCCTGTTGGTTCTCTTTTGAGGCTACACGTTTAGACGTACACGCCACACCAAATCTTTTCGAGTTACAGCGTGTTGTTTAGGAGATACAAACTAATTTTGTATGATGCCTTATTTCTTCTCGTAAAGTTTAAGTGTTTCCAATAAGTACGTATTTGTCTTTACTCTGCAACACTGTATTTCCTTATGACGTGGTATTCTTACATATTCTTTCGAGAGAAAACTCTCCTGTGCATTCTCTTTTGAGGCTACACGCTTAGACATACAGGCAACACCAAAGCTTTTCGAGTTACAATGTGTTGTTTAGGAAAAACAAGATAATTTCGCACGATGCGGGATTTCCTTAAAACGTGGTTTTCTGACAAATTTTGATGAAAGAAAATACTCCTGTGGGTTCTCTTTTGAGGCTACACGTTTAGACGTACACGCCACACCAAATCCTTTCGAGTTAAAACGTGTTGGTTAGGACATACAAGCTAATTTTTTAAGATGCGTTATTTCTTCTCGTAAAGTTTAAATGTGTCCAATACGTACGTAATTGCCTTTACTCTGCAACACTGTATTTCCTTATAACGTGGTAATCTTGCATATTCTTTCGAGAGAAAAACTCTCCTGTGCGTTCTCTTTAGAGGCTACATGCTTAGACATACACGCAACACCAAAGCATTTCGAATTACAACCTGTTGTTTAGGAAAAACAAGATAATTTCACACGATGCGGGATTTCCTTAAAACGTGGTTTTCTGAAAAATTTTGACGAAAGAAAATTCTCCTGTGGGTTCTCTTTTGAGGCTACATGTTTAGTTGTAAATGCCACACCAAATCTTTTCGAGTTACAACGTTTTGTTTAGGAGATACAAGCTAATTTTGTAAGATACGTTATTACCTCTCGTAAAGGGTTTCCAATACGTAAGTATTTGTCTTTACTCTGCAACAATGTATTTCCATATAACGTGGTATTCTTACATATTCTTTCGAGAGAAAACTCTCCTGTGCATTCTCTTTTGAGGCTACACGCTTAGACATACACGCAACACCAAAGCTTTTCGAGTTACAACGTGTTGTTTAGGAAAAACAAGATAATTTCTCACGATGCGGGATTTCCTTAAAACGTGGTTTTCTGACAAATTTTGACGAAAGAAAATTCTCCTGTGGGTTCTCTTTTGAGGGTACACGTTTAGACGTACAAGCCACACCAAATCCTTTCGAGTTATATCGTGTTGTTTAGGAGATACAAGCTTATTTTGTACTATGTGTTATTTCTACTCGTAAAGTTTAAGTGTTTCCAATCAGTATGTATTTGTCTTTACTCTGCAACACTGTATTTCCTTATAATGTGGTATTCCTACATAATCTTTTGGGAGAAAACTCTCCTGTGCGTTCTCTTTTGAGGCTACACGCTTAGATATACCCACAACACCAAACCTTTTCGAGTTACAACATGTTGTTTAGGAAAAACAAGATAATTTCGCACGATGCGGGATTTCTTTAAAACGTGGTTTTGACAAATTTTGACGAAAGAAAACTCTCCTGTGGGTTCTCTTTTGAGGCTACACGTTTATACGTACACGCCACACCAAGTCTTTTTGAGTTACAACGTGTTGTTTAAGACATACACGCTAATTTTGCAAGATGCTTTATTTCTCTCATAAAGTGCTTCCAATACATACGTATTTGTCTTTACTCTGCCACACTGTATTTCCTTATAACGTGGTATTCTAAATATTCTTTTGAGAGAAAACTCTCCTGTGCGTTCTCTTTTGGGGCTACATGCTTAGACATACACGCAACACCAAAGCTTTTCGAGTTAAAACGTGTTGTTTAGGAAGAACAAGATAATTTCTCACGATGCGGGATTTCCTTAAAACGTGGTTTTCTGACAAATTTTGACGAAAGAAAACTCTCCTGTGGGTTCTCTTTTGAGGCTAGACGTTTAGACGTACACGCCACACCAAATCTTTTTGAGTTACAACGTGTTGTTTAGGACAAACAAGCTAATTTTGCAAGATGCGTTATTTCTCTCATAAAGTGCTTCCAATACGTACGTATTTGTCTTTACTCTGCCACACTGTATTTCCTTATAACGTGGTATTCTTACATATTCTTTCGAGAGAAAACTCTCCTGTGTGTTCTCTTTTGGGGCTACACACTTAGACATACACCCAACACCAAAGCTTTTCGAGTTAAAACGTGTTGTTTAGGAAGAACAAGATAATTTCTCACGATGAGGGATTTTCTTAAAACGTGGTTTTCTGACGAATTTTGACGAAAGAAAATTGTCCTGTGGGTTCTCTTTTGAGGCTACACGTTTAGACGTACACGCCACACCAAATCTTTTCGAGTTACCACGTGTTGTTTAGGAGATACAAGCTAATTTTGTACGATGCTTTATTTCATCTCGTAAAGTTTATGGGTTTCCAATACATACGTATTTGTCTTTACTCTGCAACACTGTATTTCCTTATAACGTGGTATTCTTACAAATTCTATTGAGAAAAAACTCTCCTGTGCGTTCCCTTTTGAGGCTACATGCTTAGACATACACGCAACACCAAAGCCTTTCGAGTTACAACGTGTTGTTTAGGAAAAACAAGATAATTTCGCACGATACGGGATTTCCGTAAACCATGGTTTTCTGAAAAATTTTGACGAAAAAAATTCTCCTGTGGGTTCTCTTTTGAGGCTACACGTTTAGAAGTACACGCCACACCACATCTTTTCGAGTTACAACGTGTTGTTTAGGAGATACAAGCTAATTTTGTACGATGCTTTATTTCATCTCGTAAAGTTTATGGGTTTCCAATACATATGTATTTGTCTTTACTTTGCAACACTGTATTTCCTTTTAACGTGGTATTCTTACAAATTCTATCGAGATACAACTCTCCTGTGTGTTCTCTTTTGAGGCTACACGCTTAGACATACACGCAACACCAAAGCTTTTCGAGTTACAACATGTTGTTTAGGAAAAACAAGATAATTTCGCACAATGCGGGATTTCCTTAAAACGTGGTTTTCTGAAAAATTTTGACGAAAGAAAATTCTCCTGTGGGTTCTCTTTTGAGGCTACACATTTAGACGTACAGGCCACACCAAATCTTTTTAAGTTACAACGTGTTGTTTAGGAGATACAAGCTAATTTTGTACGATGCGTTATTTCTTCTCG
Organism: Apodemus sylvaticus; assembly: GCF_947179515.1. Taxonomy (NCBI): domain Eukaryota; kingdom Metazoa; phylum Chordata; class Mammalia; order Rodentia; family Muridae; genus Apodemus; species Apodemus sylvaticus. The sequence continues at coordinate 392,911 of NW_026263169.1, forward strand.
TAAAGTTTTTCCAATACGTAAGTGTTTGTCTTTACAACACTGTGTTTCCTAATAACGTGGTATTCTTACATATTCTTTCGAGAAAAAAACTCTCCTTTGCATTCTCTTTTGAGGCTACACGCTTAGACATACACGCAACAACAAAGCTTTTCGAGTTACAACGTGTTGTTTCGGAAAAACAAGATAATTTCGCACGATGCGGGATTTCCATAAAACGTGGTTTTCTGACAAATTTTGACTAAAGAAAATTCTCCTGTGGGTTCTCTTTTGAGTCTACACGTTTAGATGTACACGCCACACCAAATATTTTTGAGTTACAATGTGTTGTTTAGGAGATATAAGCTAATTTTTTTACGGTGCGTTATTTCTTCTCCTAATGTTTAAGTGTTTCCAATATGTTTGTATTTGCCTTTACTCTGCAACACTGTATTTCCTTATAACGTGTTATTCTTACATATTTTTTTCGAGAGAAAACTCTCCTGTGCGTTCTCTTTGGAGGCTACACGCTTAGACATACTCGCAACACCAAAGCTTTTCGAGTTACAACGTGTTGTTTAGGAAAAACAAGATAATTTCGCATGATGCGGGATTTCCTTAAAACTTGGTTTTCTGACAAATTTTGACGAAAGAAAATTCTCCTGTGGGTTCTCTTTTGAGGGTACATGTTTAGACGTACAAGCCACACCAAATCCTTTCGAGTTATATCGTGTTGTTTAGGAGATACAAGCTTATTTTGTACTATGTGTTATTTCTACTCGTAAAGTTTAAGTGTTTCCAATAAGTATGTATTTGTCTTTACTCTGCAACAGTGTATTTCCTTATAATGTGGTATTCCTACATAATCTTTTGGGAGAAAACTCTCCTGTGCGTTCTCTTTTGAGGCTACACGCTTAGATATACCCGCAACACCAAACCTTTTCGAGTTACATGTTGTTTAGGAAAAACAAGATAATTTCGCACGATGCGGGATTTCTTTAAAACGTGGGTTTTGACAAATTTTGATGAGAGAAAACTCTCCTGTTGGTTCTCTTTTGAGGCTACACGTTTAGACGTACACGCCACACCAAATCTTTTCGAGTTACAGCGTGTTGTTTAGGAGATACAAACTAATTTTGTATGATGCCTTATTTCTTCTCGTAAAGTTTAAGTGTTTCCAATAAGTACGTATTTGTCTTTACTCTGCAACACTGTATTTCCTTATGACGTGGTATTCTTACATATTCTTTCGAGAGAAAACTCTCCTGTGCATTCTCTTTTGAGGCTACACGCTTAGACATACAGGCAACACCAAAGCTTTTCGAGTTACAATGTGTTGTTTAGGAAAAACAAGATAATTTCGCACGATGCGGGATTTCCTTAAAACGTGGTTTTCTGACAAATTTTGATGAAAGAAAATACTCCTGTGGGTTCTCTTTTGAGGCTACACGTTTAGACGTACACGCCACACCAAATCCTTTCGAGTTAAAACGTGTTGGTTAGGACATACAAGCTAATTTTTTAAGATGCGTTATTTCTTCTCGTAAAGTTTAAATGTGTCCAATACGTACGTAATTGCCTTTACTCTGCAACACTGTATTTCCTTATAACGTGGTAATCTTGCATATTCTTTCGAGAGAAAAACTCTCCTGTGCGTTCTCTTTAGAGGCTACATGCTTAGACATACACGCAACACCAAAGCATTTCGAATTACAACCTGTTGTTTAGGAAAAACAAGATAATTTCACACGATGCGGGATTTCCTTAAAACGTGGTTTTCTGAAAAATTTTGACGAAAGAAAATTCTCCTGTGGGTTCTCTTTTGAGGCTACATGTTTAGTTGTAAATGCCACACCAAATCTTTTCGAGTTACAACGTTTTGTTTAGGAGATACAAGCTAATTTTGTAAGATACGTTATTACCTCTCGTAAAGGGTTTCCAATACGTAAGTATTTGTCTTTACTCTGCAACAATGTATTTCCATATAACGTGGTATTCTTACATATTCTTTCGAGAGAAAACTCTCCTGTGCATTCTCTTTTGAGGCTACACGCTTAGACATACACGCAACACCAAAGCTTTTCGAGTTACAACGTGTTGTTTAGGAAAAACAAGATAATTTCTCACGATGCGGGATTTCCTTAAAACGTGGTTTTCTGACAAATTTTGACGAAAGAAAATTCTCCTGTGGGTTCTCTTTTGAGGGTACACGTTTAGACGTACAAGCCACACCAAATCCTTTCGAGTTATATCGTGTTGTTTAGGAGATACAAGCTTATTTTGTACTATGTGTTATTTCTACTCGTAAAGTTTAAGTGTTTCCAATCAGTATGTATTTGTCTTTACTCTGCAACACTGTATTTCCTTATAATGTGGTATTCCTACATAATCTTTTGGGAGAAAACTCTCCTGTGCGTTCTCTTTTGAGGCTACACGCTTAGATATACCCACAACACCAAACCTTTTCGAGTTACAACATGTTGTTTAGGAAAAACAAGATAATTTCGCACGATGCGGGATTTCTTTAAAACGTGGTTTTGACAAATTTTGACGAAAGAAAACTCTCCTGTGGGTTCTCTTTTGAGGCTACACGTTTATACGTACACGCCACACCAAGTCTTTTTGAGTTACAACGTGTTGTTTAAGACATACACGCTAATTTTGCAAGATGCTTTATTTCTCTCATAAAGTGCTTCCAATACATACGTATTTGTCTTTACTCTGCCACACTGTATTTCCTTATAACGTGGTATTCTAAATATTCTTTTGAGAGAAAACTCTCCTGTGCGTTCTCTTTTGGGGCTACATGCTTAGACATACACGCAACACCAAAGCTTTTCGAGTTAAAACGTGTTGTTTAGGAAGAACAAGATAATTTCTCACGATGCGGGATTTCCTTAAAACGTGGTTTTCTGACAAATTTTGACGAAAGAAAACTCTCCTGTGGGTTCTCTTTTGAGGCTAGACGTTTAGACGTACACGCCACACCAAATCTTTTTGAGTTACAACGTGTTGTTTAGGACAAACAAGCTAATTTTGCAAGATGCGTTATTTCTCTCATAAAGTGCTTCCAATACGTACGTATTTGTCTTTACTCTGCCACACTGTATTTCCTTATAACGTGGTATTCTTACATATTCTTTCGAGAGAAAACTCTCCTGTGTGTTCTCTTTTGGGGCTACACACTTAGACATACACCCAACACCAAAGCTTTTCGAGTTAAAACGTGTTGTTTAGGAAGAACAAGATAATTTCTCACGATGAGGGATTTTCTTAAAACGTGGTTTTCTGACGAATTTTGACGAAAGAAAATTGTCCTGTGGGTTCTCTTTTGAGGCTACACGTTTAGACGTACACGCCACACCAAATCTTTTCGAGTTACCACGTGTTGTTTAGGAGATACAAGCTAATTTTGTACGATGCTTTATTTCATCTCGTAAAGTTTATGGGTTTCCAATACATACGTATTTGTCTTTACTCTGCAACACTGTATTTCCTTATAACGTGGTATTCTTACAAATTCTATTGAGAAAAAACTCTCCTGTGCGTTCTCTTTTGAGGCTACATGCTTAGACATACACGCAACACCAAAGCCTTTCGAGTTACAACGTGTTGTTTAGGAAAAACAAGACAATTTCGCACGATACGGGATTTCCGTAAACCATGGTTTTCTGAAAAATTTTGACGAAAAAAATTCTCCTGTGGGTTCTCTTTTGAGGCTACACGTTTAGAAGTACACGCCACACCACATCTTTTCGAGTTACAACGTGTTGTTTAGGAGATACAAGCTAATTTTGTACGATGCTTTATTTCATCTCGTAAAGTTTATGGGTTTCCAATACATATGTATTTGTCTTTACTTTGCAACACTGTATTTCCTTTTAACGTGGTATTCTTACAAATTCTATCGAGATACAACTCTCCTGTGTGTTCTCTTTTGAGGCTACACGCTTAGACATACACGCAACACCAAAGCTTTTCGAGTTACAACATGTTGTTTAGGAAAAACAAGATAATTTCGCACAATGCGGGATTTCCTTAAAACGTGGTTTTCTGAAAAATTTTGACGAAAGAAAATTCTCCTGTGGGTTCTCTTTTGAGGCTACATGTTTAGACGTACAGGCCACACCAAATCTTTTTAAGTTACAACGTGTTGTTTAGGAGATACAAGCTAATTTTGTACGATGCGTTATTTCTTCTCGTAAAGTTTTTCCAATACGTAAGTGTTTGTCTTTACAACACTGTGTTTCCTAATAACGTGGTATTCTTACATATTCTTTCGAGAAAAAAACTCTCCTTTGCATTCTCTTTTGAGGCTACACGCTTAGACATACACGCAACAACAAAGCTTTTCGAGTTACAACGTGTTGTTTCGGAAAAACAAGATAATTTCGCACGATGCGGGATTTCCATAAAACGTGGTTTTCTGACAAATTTTGACTAAAGAAAATTCTCCTGTGGGTTCTCTTTTGAGTCTACACGTTTAGATGTACACGCCACACCAAATATTTTTGAGTTACAATGTGTTGTTTAGGAGATATAAGCTAATTTTTTTACGGTGCGTTATTTCTTCTCCTAATGTTTAAGTGTTTCCAATATGTTTGTATTTGCCTTTACTCTGCAACACTGTATTTCCTTATAACGTGTTATTTTTACATATTTTTTCTAGAGAAAACTCTCCTGTGCGTTCTCTTTGGAGGCTACACGCTTAGACATACTCGCAACACCAAAGCTTTTCGAGTTACAACGTGTTGTTTAGGAAAAACAAGATAATTTCGCATGATGCGGGATTTCCTTAAAACTTGGTTTTCTGACAAATTTTGACGAAAGAAAATTCTCCTGTGGGTTCTCTTTTGAGGGTACATGTTTAGACGTACAAGCCACACCAAATCCTTTCGAGTTATATCGTGTTGTTTAGGAGATACAAGCTTATTTTGTACTATGTGTTATTTCTACTCGTAAAGTTTAAGTGTTTCCAATAAGTATGTATTTGTCTTTACTCTGCAACAGTGTATTTCCTTATAATGTGGTATTCCTACATAATCTTTTGGGAGAAAACTCTCCTGTGCGTTCTCTTTTGAGGCTACACGCTTAGATATACCCGCAACACCAAACCTTTTCGAGTTACATGTTGTTTAGGAAAAACAAGATAATTTCGCACGATGCGGGATTTCTTTAAAACGTGGGTTTTGACAAATTTTGATGAGAGAAAACTCTCCTGTTGGTTCTCTTTTGAGGCTACACGTTTAGACGTACACGCCACACCAAATCTTTTCGAGTTACAGCGTGTTGTTTAGGAGATACAAACTAATTTTGTATGATGCCTTATTTCTTCTCGTAAAGTTTAAGTGTTTCCAATAAGTACGTATTTGTCTTTACTCTGCAACACTGTATTTCCTTATGACGTGGTATTCTTACATATTCTTTCGAGAGAAAACTCTCCTGTGCATTCTCTTTTGAGGCTACACGCTTAGACATACAGGCAACACCAAAGCTTTTCGAGTTACAATGTGTTGTTTAGGAAAAACAAGATAATTTCGCACGATGCGGGATTTCCTTAAAACGTGGTTTTCTGACAAATTTTGATGAAAGAAAATACTCCTGTGGGTTCTCTTTTGAGGCTACACGTTTAGACGTACACGCCACACCAAATCCTTTCGAGTTAAAACGTGTTGGTTAGGACATACAAGCTAATTTTTTAAGATGCGTTATTTCTTCTCGTAAAGTTTAAATGTGTCCAATACGTACGTAATTGCCTTTACTCTGCAACACTGTATTTCCTTATAACGTGGTAATCTTGCATATTCTTTCGAGAGAAAAACTCTCCTGTGCGTTCTCTTTAGAGGCTACATGCTTAGACATACACGCAACACCAAAGCATTTCGAATTACAACCTGTTGTTTAGGAAAAACAAGATAATTTCACACGATGCGGGATTTCCTTAAAACGTGGTTTTCTGAAAAATTTTGACGAAAGAAAATTCTCCTGTGGGTTCTCTTTTGAGGCTACATGTTTAGTTGTAAATGCCACACCAAATCTTTTCGAGTTACAACGTTTTGTTTAGGAGATACAAGCTAATTTTGTAAGATACGTTATTACCTCTCGTAAAGGGTTTCCAATACGTAAGTATTTGTCTTTACTCTGCAACAATGTATTTCCATATAACGTGGTATTCTTACATATTCTTTCGAGAGAAAACTCTCCTGTGCATTCTCTTTTGAGGCTACACGCTTAGACATACACGCAACACCAAAGCTTTTCGAGTTACAACGTGTTGTTTAGGAAAAACAAGATAATTTCTCACGATGCGGGATTTCCTTAAAACGTGGTTTTCTGACAAATTTTGACGAAAGAAAATTCTCCTGTGGGTTCTCTTTTGAGGGTACACGTTTAGACGTACAAGCCACACCAAATCCTTTCGAGTTATATCGTGTTGTTTAGGAGATACAAGCTTATTTTGTACTATGTGTTATTTCTACTCGTAAAGTTTAAGTGTTTCCAATAAGTATGTATTTGTCTTTACTCTGCAACACTGTATTTCCTTATAATGTGGTATTCCTACATAATCTTTTGGGAGAAAACTCTCCTGTGCGTTCTCTTTTGAGGCTACACGCTTAGATATACCCACAACACCAAACCTTTTCGAGTTACAACATGTTGTTTAGGAAAAACAAGATAATTTCGCACGATGCGGGATTTCTTTAAAACGTGGTTTTGACAAATTTTGACGAAAGAAAACTCTCCTGTGGGTTCTCTTTTGAGGCTACACGTTTATACGTACACGCCACACCAAGTCTTTTTGAGTTACAACGTGTTGTTTAAGACATACACGCTAATTTTGCAAGATGCTTTATTTCTCTCATAAAGTGCTTCCAATACATACGTATTTGTCTTTACTCTGCCACACCGTATTTCCTTATAACGTGGTATTCTAAATATTCTTTTGAGAGAAAACTCTCCTGTGCGTTCTCTTTTGGGGCTACATGCTTAGACATACACGCAACACCAAAGCTTTTCGAGTTAAAACGTGTTGTTTAGGAAGAACAAGATAATTTCTCACGATGCGGGATTTCCTTAAAACGTGGTTTTCTGACAAATTTTGACGAAAGAAAACTCTCCTGTGGGTTCTCTTTTGAGGCTAGACGTTTAGACGTACACGCCACACCAAATCTTTTTGAGTTACAACGTGTTGTTTAGGACAAACAAGCTAATTTTGCAAGATGCGTTATTTCTCTCATAAAGTGCTTCCAATACGTACGTATTTGTCTTTACTCTGCCACACTGTATTTCCTTATAACGTGGTATTCTTACATATTCTTTCGAGAGAAAACTCTCCTGTGTGTTCTCTTTTGGGGCTACACACTTAGACATACACCCAACACCAAAGCTTTTCGAGTTAAAACGTGTTGTTTAGGAAGAACAAGATAATTTCTCACGATGAGGGATTTTCTTAAAACGTGGTTTTCTGACGAATTTTGACGAAAGAAAATTGTCCTGTGGGTTCTCTTTTGAGGCTACACGTTTAGACGTACACGCCACACCAAATCTTTTCGAGTTACCACGTGTTGTTTAGGAGATACAAGCTAATTTTGTACGATGCTTTATTTCATCTCGTAAAGTTTATGGGTTTCCAATACATACGTATTTGTCTTTACTCTGCAACACTGTATTTCCTTATAACGTGGTATTCTTACAAATTCTATTGAGAAAAAACTCTCCTGTGCGTTCTCTTTTGAGGCTACATGCTTAGACATACACGCAACACCAAAGCCTTTCGAGTTACAACGTGTTGTTTAGGAAAAACAAGATAATTTCGCACGATACGGGATTTCCGTAAACCATGGTTTTCTGAAAAATTTTGACGAAAAAAATTCTCCTGTGGGTTCTCTTTTGAGGCTACACGTTTAGAAGTACACGCCACACCACATCTTTTCGAGTTACAACGTGTTGTTTAGGAGATACAAGCTAATTTTGTACGATGCTTTATTTCATCTCGTAAAGTTTATGGGTTTCCAATACATATGTATTTGTCTTTACTTTGCAACACTGTATTTCCTTTTAACGTGGTATTCTTACAAATTCTATCGAGATACAACTCTCCTGTGTGTTCTCTTTTGAGGCTACACGCTTAGACATACACGCAACACCAAAGCTTTTCGAGTTACAACATGTTGTTTAGGAAAAACAAGATAATTTCGCACAATGCGGGATTTCCTTAAAACGTGGTTTTCTGAAAAATTTTGACGAAAGAAAATTCTCCTGTGGGTTCTCTTTTGAGGCTACACGTTTAGACGTACAGGCCACACCAAATCTTTTTAAGTTACAACGTGTTGTTTAGGAGATACAAGCTAATTTTGTACGATGCGTTATTTCTTCTCGTAAAGTTTTTCCAATACGTAAGTGTTTGTCTTTACAACACTGTGTTTCCTAATAACGTGGTATTCTTACATATTCTTTCGAGAAAAAAACTCTCCTTTGCATTCTCTTTTGAGGCTACACGCTTAGACATACACGCAACAACAAAGCTTTTCGAGTTACAACGTGTTGTTTCGGAAAAACAAGATAATTTCGCACGATGCGGGATTTCCATAAAACGTGGTTTTCTGACAAATTTTGACTAAAGAAAATTCTCCTGTGGGTTCTCTTTTGAGTCTACACGTTTAGATGTACACGCCACACCAAATATTTTTGAGTTACAATGTGTTGTTTAGGAGATATAAGCTAATTTTTTTACGGTGCGTTATTTCTTCTCCTAATGTTTAAGTGTTTCCAATATGTTTGTATTTGCCTTTACTCTGCAACACTGTATTTCCTTATAACGTGTTATTCTTACATATTTTTTCGAGAGAAAACTCTCCTGTGCGTTCTCTTTGGAGGCTACACGCTTAGACATACTCGCAACACCAAAGCTTTTCGAGTTACAACGTGTTGTTTAGGAAAAACAAGATAATTTCGCATGGTGCGGGATTTCCTTAAAACTTGGTTTTCTGACAAATTTTGACGAAAGAAAATTCTCCTGTGGGTTCTCTTTTGAGGGTACATGTTTAGACGTACAAGCCACACCAAATCCTTTCGAGTTATATCGTGTTGTTTAGGAGATACAAGCTTATTTTGTACTATGTGTTATTTCTACTCGTAAAGTTTAAGTGTTTCCAATAAGTATGTATTTGTCTTTACTCTGCAACAGTGTATTTCCTTATAATGTGGTATTCCTACATAATCTTTTGGGAGAAAACTCTCCTGTGCGTTCTCTTTTGAGGCTACACGCTTAGATATACCCGCAACACCAAACCTTTTCGAGTTACATGTTGTTTAGGAAAAACAAGATAATTTCGCACGATGCGGGATTTCTTTAAAACGTGGGTTTTGACAAATTTTGATGAGAGAAAACTCTCCTGTTGGTTCTCTTTTGAGGCTACACGTTTAGACGTACACGCCACACCAAATCTTTTCGAGTTACAGCGTGTTGTTTAGGAGATACAAACTAATTTTGTATGATGCCTTATTTCTTCTCGTAAAGTTTAAGTGTTTCCAATAAGTACGTATTTGTCTTTACTCTGCAACACTGTATTTCCTTATGACGTGGTATTCTTACATATTCTTTCGAGAGAAAACTCTCCTGTGCATTCTCTTTTGAGGCTACACGCTTAGACATACAGGCAACACCAAAGCTTTTCGAGTTACAATGTGTTGTTTAGGAAAAACAAGATAATTTCGCACGATGCGGGATTTCCTTAAAACGTGGTTTTCTGACAAATTTTGATGAAAGAAAATACTCCTGTGGGTTCTCTTTTGAGGCTACACGTTTAGACGTACACGCCACACCTAATCCTTTCGAGTTAAAACGTGTTGGTTAGGACATACAAGCTAATTTTTTAAGATGCGTTATTTCTTCTCGTAAAGTTTAAATGTGTCCAATACGTACGTAATTGCCTTTACTCTGCAACACTGTATTTCCTTATAACGTGGTAATCTTGCATATTCTTTCGAGAGAAAAACTCTCCTGTGCGTTCTCTTTAGAGGCTACATGCTTAGACATACACGCAACACCAAAGCATTTCGAATTACAACCTGTTGTTTAGGAAAAACAAGATAATTTCACACGATGCGGGATTTCCTTAAAACGTGGTTTTCTGAAAAATTTTGACGAAAGAAAATTCTCCTGTGGGTTCTCTTTTGAGGCTACATGTTTAGTTGTAAATGCCACACCAAATCTTTTCGAGTTACAACGTTTTGTTTAGGAGATACAAGCTAATTTTGTAAGATACGTTATTACCTCTCGTAAAGGGTTTCCAATACGTAAGTATTTGTCTTTACTCTGCAACAATGTATTTCCATATAACGTGGTATTCTTACATATTCTTTCGAGAGAAAACTCTCCTGTGCATTCTCTTTTGAGGCTACACGCTTAGACATACACGCAACACCAAAGCTTTTCGAGTTACAACGTGTTGTTTAGGAAAAACAAGATAATTTCTCACGATGCGGGATTTCCTTAAAACGTGGTTTTCTGACAAATTTTGACGAAAGAAAATTCTCCTGTGGGTTCTCTTTTGAGGGTACACGTTTAGACGTACAAGCCACACCAAATCCTTTCGAGTTATATCGTGTTGTTTAGGAGATACAAGCTTATTTTGTACTATGTGTTATTTCTACTCGTAAAGTTTAAGTGTTTCCAATCAGTATGTATTTGTCTTTACTCTGCAACACTGTATTTCCTTATAATGTGGTATTCCTACATAATCTTTTGGGAGAAAACTCTCCTGTGCGTTCTCTTTTGAGGCTACACGCTTAGATATACCCACAACACCAAACCTTTTCGAGTTACAACATGTTGTTTAGGAAAAACAAGATAATTTCGCACGATGCGGGATTTCTTTAAAACGTGGTTTTGACAAATTTTGACGAAAGAAAACTCTCCTGTGGGTTCTCTTTTGAGGCTACACGTTTATACGTACACGCCACACCAAGTCTTTTTGAGTTACAACGTGTTGTTTAAGACATACACGCTAATTTTGCAAGATGCTTTATTTCTCTCATAAAGTGCTTCCAATACATACGTATTTGTCTTTACTCTGCCACACTGTATTTCCTTATAACGTGGTATTCTAAATATTCTTTTGAGAGAAAACTCTCCTGTGCGTTCTCTTTTGGGGCTACATGCTTAGACATACACGCAACACCAAAGCTTTTCGAGTTAAAACGTGTTGTTTAGGAAGAACAAGATAATTTCTCACGATGCGGGATTTCCTTAAAACGTGGTTTTCTGACAAATTTTGACGAAAGAAAACTCTCCTGTGGGTTCTCTTTTGAGGCTAGACGTTTAGACGTACACGCCACACCAAATCTTTTTGAGTTACAACGTGTTGTTTAGGACAAACAAGCTAATTTTGCAAGATGCGTTATTTCTCTCATAAAGTGCTTCCAATACGTACGTATTTGTCTTTACTCTGCCACACTGTATTTCCTTATAACGTGGTATTCTTACATATTCTTTCGAGAGAAAACTCTCCTGTGTGTTCTCTTTTGGGGCTACACACTTAGACATACACCCAACACCAAAGCTTTTCGAGTTAAAACGTGTTGTTTAGGAAGAACAAGATAATTTCTCACGATGAGGGATTTTCTTAAAACGTGGTTTTCTGACGAATTTTGACGAAAGAAAATTGTCCTGTGGGTTCTCTTTTGAGGCTACACGTTTAGACGTACACGCCACACCAAATCTTTTCGAGTTACCACGTGTTGTTTAGGAGATACAAGCTAATTTTGTACGATGCTTTATTTCATCTCGTAAAGTTTATGGGTTTCCAATACATACGTATTTGTCTTTACTCTGCAACACTGTATTTCCTTATAACGTGGTATTCTTACAAATTCTATTGAGAAAAAACTCTCCTGTGCGTTCCCTTTTGAGGCTACATGCTTAGACATACACGCAACACCAAAGCCTTTCGAGTTACAACGTGTTGTTTAGGAAAAACAAGATAATTTCTCACGATGCGGGATTTCCTTAAAACGTGGTTTTCTGACAAATTTTGACGAAAGAAAACTCTCCTGTGGGTTCTCTTTTGAGGCTAGACGTTTAGACGTACACGCCACACCAAATCTTTTTGAGTTACAACGTGTTGTTTAGGACAAACAAGCTAATTTTGCAAGATGCGTTATTTCTCTCATAAAGTGCTTCCAATACGTACGTATTTGTCTTTACTCTGCCACACTGTATTTCCTTATAACGTGGTATTCTTACATATTCTTTCGAGAGAAAACTCTCCTGTGTGTTCTCTTTTGGGGCTACACACTTAGACATACACCCAACACCAAAGCTTTTCGAGTTAAAACGTGTTGTTTAGGAAGAACAAGATAATTTCTCACGATGAGGGATTTTCTTAAAACGTGGTTTTCTGACGAATTTTGACGAAAGAAAATTGTCCTGTGGGTTCTCTTTTGAGGCTACACGTTTAGACGTACACGCCACACCAAATCTTTTCGAGTTACCACGTGTTGTTTAGGAGATACAAGCTAATTTTGTACGATGCTTTATTTCATCTCGTAAAGTTTATGGGTTTCCAATACATACGTATTTGTCTTTACTCTGCAACACTGTATTTCCTTATAACGTGGTATTCTTACAAATTCTATTGAGAAAAAACTCTCCTGTGCGTTCCCTTTTGAGGCTACATGCTTAGACATACACGCAACACCAAAGCCTTTCGAGTTACAACGTGTTGTTTAGGAAAAACAAGATAATTTCGCACGATACGGGATTTCCGTAAACCATGGTTTTCTGAAAAATTTTGACGAAAAAAATTCTCCTGTGGGTTCTCTTTTGAGGCTACACGTTTAGAAGTACACGCCACACCACATCTTTTCGAGTTACAACGTGTTGTTTAGGAGATACAAGCTAATTTTGTACGATGCTTTATTTCATCTCGTAAAGTTTATGGGTTTCCAATACATATGTATTTGTCTTTACTTTGCAACACTGTATTTCCTTTTAACGTGGTATTCTTACAAATTCTATCGAGATACAACTCTCCTGTGTGTTCTCTTTTGAGGCTACACGCTTAGACATACACGCAACACCAAAGCTTTTCGAGTTACAACATGTTGTTTAGGAAAAACAAGATAATTTCGCACAATGCGGGATTTCCTTAAAACGTGGTTTTCTGAAAAATTTTGACGAAAGAAAATTCTCCTGTGGGTTCTCTTTTGAGGCTACACGTTTAGACGTACAGGCCACACCAAATCTTTTTAAGTTACAACGTGTTGTTTAGGAGATACAAGCTAATTTTGTACGATGCGTTATTTCTTCTCGTAAAGTTTTTCCAATACGTAAGTGTTTGTCTTTACAACACTGTGTTTCCTAATAACGTGGTATTCTTACATATTCTTTCGAGAAAAAAACTCTCCTTTGCATTCTCTTTTGAGGCTACACGCTTAGACATACACGCAACAACAAAGCTTTTCGAGTTACAACGTGTTGTTTCGGAAAAACAAGATAATTTCGCACGATGCGGGATTTCCATAAAACGTGGTTTTCTGACAAATTTTGACTAAAGAAAATTCTCCTGTGGGTTCTCTTTTGAGTCTACACGTTTAGATGTACACGCCACACCAAATATTTTTGAGTTACAATGTGTTGTTTAGGAGATATAAGCTAATTTTTTTACGGTGCGTTATTTCTTCTCCTAATGTTTAAGTGTTTCCAATATGTTTGTATTTGCCTTTACTCTGCAACACTGTATTTCCTTATAACGTGTTATTCTTACATATTTTTTCGAGAGAAAACTCTCCTGTGCGTTCTCTTTGGAGGCTACACGCTTAGACATACTCGCAACACCAAAGCTTTTCGAGTTACAACGTGTTGTTTAGGAAAAACAAGATAATTTCGCATGGTGCGGGATTTCCTTAAAACTTGGTTTTCTGACAAATTTTGACGAAAGAAAATTCTCCTGTGGGTTCTCTTTTGAGGGTACATGTTTAGACGTACAAGCCACACCAAATCCTTTCGAGTTATATCGTGTTGTTTAGGAGATACAAGCTTATTTTGTACTATGTGTTATTTCTACTCGTAAAGTTTAAGTGTTTCCAATAAGTATGTATTTGTCTTTACTCTGCAACAGTGTATTTCCTTATAATGTGGTATTCCTACATAATCTTTTGGGAGAAAACTCTCCTGTGCGTTCTCTTTTGAGGCTACACGCTTAGATATACCCGCAACACCAAACCTTTTCGAGTTACATGTTGTTTAGGAAAAACAAGATAATTTCGCACGATGCGGGATTTCTTTAAAACGTGGGTTTTGATAAATTTTGATGAGAGAAAACTCTCCTGTTGGTTCTCTTTTGAGGCTACACGTTTAGACGTACACGCCACACCAAATCTTTTCGAGTTACAGCGTGTTGTTTAGGAGATACAAACTAATTTTGTATGATGCCTTATTTCTTCTCGTAAAGTTTAAGTGTTTCCAATAAGTACGTATTTGTCTTTACTCTGCAACACTGTATTTCCTTATGACGTGGTATTCTTACATATTCTTTCGAGAGAAAACTCTCCTGTGCATTCTCTTTTGAGGCTACACGCTTAGACATACAGGCAACACCAAAGCTTTTCGAGTTACAATGTGTTGTTTAGGAAAAACAAGATAATTTCGCACGATGCGGGATTTCCTTAAAACGTGGTTTTCTGACAAATTTTGATGAAAGAAAATACTCCTGTGGGTTCTCTTTTGAGGCTACACGTTTAGACGTACACGCCACACCAAATCCTTTCGAGTTAAAACGTGTTGGTTAGGACATACAAGCTAATTTTTTAAGATGCGTTATTTCTTCTCGTAAAGTTTAAATGTGTCCAATACGTACGTAATTGCCTTTACTCTGCAACACTGTATTTCCTTATAACGTGGTAATCTTGCATATTCTTTCGAGAGAAAAACTCTCCTGTGCGTTCTCTTTAGAGGCTACATGCTTAGACATACACGCAACACCAAAGCATTTCGAATTACAACCTGTTGTTTAGGAAAAACAAGATAATTTCACACGATGCGGGATTTCCTTAAAACGTGGTTTTCTGAAAAATTTTGACGAAAGAAAATTCTCCTGTGGGTTCTCTTTTGAGGCTTCATGTTTAGTTGTAAATGCCACACCAAATCTTTTCGAGTTACAACGTTTTGTTTAGGAGATACAAGCTAATTTTGTAAGATACGTTATTACCTCTCGTAAAGGGTTTCCAATACGTAAGTATTTGTCTTTACTCTGCAACAATGTATTTCCATATAACGTGGTATTCTTACATATTCTTTCGAGAGAAAACTCTCCTGTGCATTCTCTTTTGAGGCTACACGCTTAGACATACACGCAACACCAAAGCTTTTCGAGTTACAACGTGTTGTTTAGGAAAAACAAGATAATTTCTCACGATGCGGGATTTCCTTAAAACGTGGTTTTCTGACAAATTTTGACGAAAGAAAATTCTCCTGTGGGTTCTCTTTTGAGGGTACACGTTTAGACGTACAAGCCACACCAAATCCTTTCGAGTTATATCGTGTTGTTTAGGAGATACAAGCTTATTTTGTACTATGTGTTATTTCTACTCGTAAAGTTTAAGTGTTTCCAATAAGTATGTATTTGTCTTTACTCTGCAACACTGTATTTCCTTATAATGTGGTATTCCTACATAATCTTTTGGGAGAAAACTCTCCTGTGCGTTCTCTTTTGAGGCTACACACTTAGATATACCCACAACACCAAACCTTTTCGAGTTACAACATGTTGTTTAGGAAAAACAAGATAATTTCGCACGATGCGGGATTTCTTTAAAACGTGGTTTTGACAAATTTTGACGAAAGAAAACTCTCCTGTGGGTTCTCTTTTGAGGCTACACGTTTATACGTACACGCCACACCAAGTCTTTTTGAGTTACAACGTGTTGTTTAAGACATACACGCTAATTTTGCAAGATGCTTTATTTCTCTCATAAAGTGCTTCCAATACATACGTATTTGTCTTTACTCTGCCACACTGTATTTCCTTATAACGTGGTATTCTAAATATTCTTTTGAGAGAAAACTCTCCTGTGCGTTCTCTTTTGGGGCTACATGCTTAGACATACACGCAACACCAAAGCTTTTCGAGTTAAAACGTGTTGTTTAGGAAGAACAAGATAATTTCTCACGATGCGGGATTTCCTTAAAACGTGGTTTTCTGACAAATTTTGACGAAAGAAAACTCTCCTGTGGGTTCTCTTTTGAGGCTAGACGTTTAGACGTACACGCCACACCAAATCTTTTTGAGTTACAACGTGTTGTTTAGGACAAACAAGCTAATTTTGCAAGATGCGTTATTTCTCTCATAAAGTGCTTCCAATACGTACGTATTTGTCTTTACTCTGCCACACTGTATTTCCTTATAACGTGGTATTCTTACATATTCTTTCGAGAGAAAACTCTCCTGTGTGTTCTCTTTTGGGGCTACACACTTAGACATACACCCAACACCAAAGCTTTTCGAGTTAAAACGTGTTGTTTAGGAAGAACAAGATAATTTCTCACGATGAGGGATTTTCTTAAAACGTGGTTTTCTGACGAATTTTGACGAAAGAAAATTGTCCTGTGGGTTCTCTTTTGAGGCTACACGTTTAGACGTACACGCCACACCAAATCTTTTCGAGTTACCACGTGTTGTTTAGAAGATACAAGCTAATTTTGTACGATGCTTTATTTCATCTCGTAAAGTTTATGGGTTTCCAATACATACGTATTTGTCTTTACTCTGCAACACTGTATTTCCTTATAACGTGGTATTCTTACAAATTCTATTGAGAAAAAACTCTCCTGTGCGTTCTCTTTTGAGGCTACATGCTTAGACATACACGCAACACCAAAGCCTTTCGAGTTACAACGTGTTGTTTAGGAAAAACAAGATAATTTCGCACGATACGGGATTTCCGTAAACCATGGTTTTCTGAAAAATTTTGACGAAAAAAATTCTCCTGTGGGTTCTCTTTTGAGGCTACACGTTTAGAAGTACACGCCACACCACATCTTTTCGAGTTACAACGTGTTGTTTAGGAGATACAAGCTAATTTTGTACGATGCTTTATTTCATCTCGTAAAGTTTATGGGTTTCCAATACATATGTATTTGTCTTTACTTTGCAACACTGTATTTCCTTTTAACGTGGTATTCTTACAAATTCTATCGAGATACAACTCTCCTGTGTGTTCTCTTTTGAGGCTACACGCTTAGACATACACGCAACACCAAAGCTTTTCGAGTTACAACATGTTGTTTAGGAAAAACAAGATAATTTCGCACAATGCGGGATTTCCTTAAAACGTGGTTTTCTGAAAAATTTTGACGAAAGAAAATTCTCCTGTGGGTTCTCTTTTGAGGCTACATGTTTAGACGTACAGGCCACACCAAATCTTTTTAAGTTACAACGTGTTGTTTAGGAGATACAAGCTAATTTTGTACGATGCGTTATTTCTTCTCGTAAAGTTTTTCCAATACGTAAGTGTTTGTCTTTACAACACTGTGTTTCCTAATAACGTGGTATTCTTACATATTCTTTCGAGAAAAAAACTCTCCTTTGCATTCTCTTTTGAGGCTACACGCTTAGACATACACGCAACAACAAAGCTTTTCGAGTTACAACGTGTTGTTTCGGAAAAACAAGATAATTTCGCACGATGCGGGATTTCCATAAAACGTGGTTTTCTGACAAATTTTGACTAAAGAAAATTCTCCTGTGGGTTCTCTTTTGAGTCTACACGTTTAGATGTACACGCCACACCAAATATTTTTGAGTTACAATGTGTTGTTTAGGAGATATAAGCTAATTTTTTTACGGTGCGTTATTTCTTCTCCTAATGTTTAAGTGTTTCCAATATGTTTGTATTTGCCTTTACTCTGCAACACTGTATTTCCTTATAACGTGTTATTCTTACATATTTTTTTGAGAGAAAACTCTCCTGTGCGTTCTCTTTGGAGGCTACACGCTTAGACATACTCGCAACACCAAAGCTTTTCGAGTTACAACGTGTTGTTTAGGAAAAACAAGATAATTTCGCATGGTGCGGGATTTCCTTAAAACTTGGTTTTCTGACAAATTTTGACGAAAGAAAATTCTCCTGTGGGTTCTCTTTTGAGGGTACATGTTTAGACGTACAAGCCACACCAAATCCTTTCGAGTTATATCGTGTTGTTTAGGAGATACAAGCTTATTTTGTACTATGTGTTATTTCTACTCGTAAAGTTTAAGTGTTTCCAATAAGTATGTATTTGTCTTTACTCTGCAACAGTGTATTTCCTTATAATGTGGTATTCCTACATAATCTTTTGGGAGAAAACTCTCCTGTGCGTTCTCTTTTGAGGCTACACGCTTAGATATACCCGCAACACCAAACCTTTTCGAGTTACATGTTGTTTAGGAAAAACAAGATAATTTCGCACGATGCGGGATTTCTTTAAAACGTGGGTTTTGACAAATTTTGATGAGAGAAAACTCTCCTGTTGGTTCTCTTTTGAGGCTACACGTTTAGACGTACACGCCACACCAAATCTTTTCGAGTTACAGCGTGTTGTTTAGGAGATACAAACTAATTTTGTATGATGCCTTATTTCTTCTCGTAAAGTTTAAGTGTTTCCAATAAGTACGTATTTGTCTTTACTCTGCAACACTGTATTTCCTTATGACGTGGTATTCTTACATATTCTTTCGAGAGAAAACTCTCCTGTGCATTCTCTTTTGAGGCTACACGCTTAGACATACAGGCAACACCAAAGCTTTTCGAGTTACAATGTGTTGTTTAGGAAAAACAAGATAATTTCGCACGATGCGGGATTTCCTTAAAACGTGGTTTTCTGACAAATTTTGATGAAAGAAAATACTCCTGTGGGTTCTCTTTTGAGGCTACACGTTTAGACGTACACGCCACACCTAATCCTTTCGAGTTAAAACGTGTTGGTTAGGACATACAAGCTAATTTTTTAAGATGCGTTATTTCTTCTCGTAAAGTTTAAATGTGTCCAATACGTACGTAATTGCCTTTACTCTGCAACACTGTATTTCCTTATAACGTGGTAATCTTGCATATTCTTTCGAGAGAAAAACTCTCCTGTGCGTTCTCTTTAGAGGCTACATGCTTAGACATACACGCAACACCAAAGCATTTCGAATTACAACCTGTTGTTTAGGAAAAACAAGATAATTTCACACGATGCGGGATTTCCTTAAAACGTGGTTTTCTGAAAAATTTTGACGAAAGAAAATTCTCCTGTGGGTTCTCTTTTGAGGCTACATGTTTAGTTGTAAATGCCACACCAAATCTTTTCGAGTTACAACGTTTTGTTTAGGAGATACAAGCTAATTTTGTAAGATACGTTATTACCTCTCGTAAAGGGTTTCCAATACGTAAGTATTTGTCTTTACTCTGCAACAATGTATTTCCATATAACGTGGTATTCTTACATATTCTTTCGAGAGAAAACTCTCCTGTGCATTCTCTTTTGAGGCTACACGCTTAGACATACACGCAACACCAAAGCTTTTCGAGTTACAACGTGTTGTTTAGGAAAAACAAGATAATTTCTCACGATGCGGGATTTCCTTAAAACGTGGTTTTCTGACAAATTTTGACGAAAGAAAATTCTCCTGTGGGTTCTCTTTTGAGGGTACACGTTTAGACGTACAAGCCACACCAAATCCTTTCGAGTTATATCGTGTTGTTTAGGAGATACAAGCTTATTTTGTACTATGTGTTATTTCTACTCGTAAAGTTTAAGTGTTTCCAATAAGTATGTATTTGTCTTTACTCTGCAACACTGTATTTCCTTACAATGTGGTATTCCTACATAATCTTTTGGGAGAAAACTCTCCTGTGCGTTCTCTTTTGAGGCTACACGCTTAGATATACCCACAACACCAAACCTTTTCGAGTTACAACATGTTGTTTAGGAAAAACAAGATAATTTCGCACGATGCGGGATTTCTTTAAAACGTGGTTTTGACAAATTTTGACGAAAGAAAACTCTCCTGTGGGTTCTCTTTTGAGGCTACACGTTTATACGTACACGCCACACCAAGTCTTTTTGAGTTACAACGTGTTGTTTAAGACATACACGCTAATTTTGCAAGATGCTTTATTTCTCTCATAAAGTGCTTCCAATACATACGTATTTGTCTTTACTCTGCCACACTGTATTTCCTTATAACGTGGTATTCTAAATATTCTTTTGAGAGAAAACTCTCCTGTGCGTTCTCTTTTGGGGCTACATGCTTAGACATACACGCAACACCAAAGCTTTTCGAGTTAAAACGTGTTGTTTAGGAAGAACAAGATAATTTCTCACGATGCGGGATTTCCTTAAAACGTGGTTTTCTGACAAATTTTGACGAAAGAAAACTCTCCTGTGGGTTCTCTTTTGAGGCTAGACGTTTAGACGTACACGCCACACCAAATCTTTTTGAGTTACAACGTGTTGTTTAGGACAAACAAGCTAATTTTGCAAGATGCGTTATTTCTCTCATAAAGTGCTTCCAATACGTACGTATTTGTCTTTACTCTGCCACACTGTATTTCCTTATAACGTGGTATTCTTACATATTCTTTCGAGAGAAAACTCTCCTGTGTGTTCTCTTTTGGGGCTACACACTTAGACATACACCCAACACCAAAGCTTTTCGAGTTAAAACGTGTTGTTTAGGAAGAACAAGATAATTTCTCACGATGAGGGATTTTCTTAAAACGTGGTTTTCTGACGAATTTTGACGAAAGAAAATTGTCCTGTGGGTTCTCTTTTGAGGCTACACGTTTAGACGTACACGCCACACCAAATCTTTTCGAGTTACCACGTGTTGTTTAGGAGATACAAGCTAATTTTGTACGATGCTTTATTTCATCTCGTAAAGTTTATGGGTTTCCAATACATACGTATTTGTCTTTACTCTGCAACACTGTATTTCCTTATAACGTGGTATTCTTACAAATTCTATTGAGAAAAAACTCTCCTGTGCGTTCCCTTTTGAGGCTACATGCTTAGACATACACGCAACACCAAAGCCTTTCGAGTTACAACGTGTTGTTTAGGAAAAACAAGATAATTTCGCACGATACGGGATTTCCGTAAACCATGGTTTTCTGAAAAATTTTGACGAAAAAAATTCTCCTGTGGGTTCTCTTTTGAGGCTACACGTTTAGAAGTACACGCCACACCACATCTTTTCGAGTTACAACGTGTTGTTTAGGAGATACAAGCTAATTTTGTACGATGCTTTATTTCATCTCGTAAAGTTTATGGGTTTCCAATACATATGTATTTGTCTTTACTTTGCAACACTGTATTTCCTTTTAACGTGGTATTCTTACAAATTCTATCGAGATACAACTCTCCTGTGTGTTCTCTTTTGAGGCTACACGCTTAGACATACACGCAACACCAAAGCTTTTCGAGTTACAACATGTTGTTTAGGAAAAACAAGATAATTTCGCACAATGCGGGATTTCCTTAAAACGTGGTTTTCTGAAAAATTTTGACGAAAGAAAATTCTCCTGTGGGTTCTCTTTTGAGGCTACACGTTTAGACGTACAGGCCACACCAAATCTTTTTAAGTTACAACGTGTTGTTTAGGAGATACAAGCTAATTTTGTACGATGCGTTATTTCTTCTCGTAAAGTTTTTCCAATACGTAAGTGTTTGTCTTTACAACACTGTGTTTCCTAATAACGTGGTATTCTTACATATTCTTTCGAGAAAAAAACTCTCCGTTGCATTCTCTTTTGAGGCTACACGCTTAGACATACACGCAACAACAAAGCTTTTCGAGTTACAACGTGTTGTTTCGGAAAAACAAGATAATTTCGCACGATGCGGGATTTCCATAAAACGTGGTTTTCTGACAAATTTTGACTAAAGAAAATTCTCCTGTGGGTTCTCTTTTGAGTCTACACGTTTAGATGTACACGCCACACCAAATATTTTTGAGTTACAATGTGTTGTTTAGGAGATATAAGCTAATTTTTTTACGGTGCGTTATTTCTTCTCCTAATGTTTAAGTGTTTCCAATATGTTTGTATTTGCCTTTACTCTGCAACACTGTATTTCCTTATAACGTGTTATTCTTACATATTTTTTCTAGAGAAAACTCTCCTGTGCGTTCTCTTTGGAGGCTACACGCTTAGACATACTCGCAACACCAAAGCTTTTCGAGTTACAACGTGTTGTTTAGGAAAAACAAGATAATTTCGCATGATGCGGGATTTCCTTAAAACTTGGTTTTCTGACAAATTTTGACGAAAGAAAATTCTCCTGTGGGTTCTCTTTTGAGGGTACATGTTTAGACGTACAAGCCACACCAAATCCTTTCGAGTTATATCGTGTTGTTTAGGAGATACAAGCTTATTTTGTACTATGTGTTATTTCTACTCGTAAAGTTTAAGTGTTTCCAATAAGTATGTATTTGTCTTTACTCTGCAACAGTGTATTTCCTTATAATGTGGTATTCCTACATAATCTTTTGGGAGAAAACTCTCCTGTGCGTTCTCTTTTGAGGCTACACGCTTAGATATACCCGCAACACCAAACCTTTTCGAGTTACATGTTGTTTAGGAAAAACAAGATAATTTCGCACGATGCGGGATTTCTTTAAAACGTGGGTTTTGACAAATTTTGATGAGAGAAAACTCTCCTGTTGGTTCTCTTTTGAGGCTACACGTTTAGACGTACACGCCACACCAAATCTTTTCGAGTTACAGCGTGTTGTTTAGGAGATACAAACTAATTTTGTATGATGCCTTATTTCTTCTCGTAAAGTTTAAGTGTTTCCAATAAGTACGTATTTGTCTTTACTCTGCAACACTGTATTTCCTTATGACGTGGTATTCTTACATATTCTTTCGAGAGAAAACTCTCCTGTGCATTCTCTTTTGAGGCTACACGCTTAGACATACAGGCAACACCAAAGCTTTTCGAGTTACAATGTGTTGTTTAGGAAAAACAAGATAATTTCGCACGATGCGGGATTTCCTTAAAACGTGGTTTTCTGACAAATTTTGATGAAAGAAAATACTCCTGTGGGTTCTCTTTTGAGGCTACACGTTTAGACGTACACGCCACACCTAATCCTTTCGAGTTAAAACGTGTTGGTTAGGACATACAAGCTAATTTTTTAAGATGCGTTATTTCTTCTCGTAAAGTTTAAATGTGTCCAATACGTACGTAATTGCCTTTACTCTGCAACACTGTATTTCCTTATAACGTGGTAATCTTGCATATTCTTTCGAGAGAAAAACTCTCCTGTGCGTTCTCTTTAGAGGCTACATGCTTAGACATACACGCAACACCAAAGCATTTCGAATTACAACCTGTTGTTTAGGAAAAACAAGATAATTTCACACGATGCGGGATTTCCTTAAAACGTGGTTTTCTGAAAAATTTTGACGAAAGAAAATTCTCCTGTGGGTTCTCTTTTGAGGCTACATGTTTAGTTGTAAATGCCACACCAAATCTTTTCGAGTTACAACGTTTTGTTTAGGAGATACAAGCTAATTTTGTAAGATACGTTATTACCTCTCGTAAAGGGTTTCCAATACGTAAGTATTTGTCTTTACTCTGCAACAATGTATTTCCATATAACGTGGTATTCTTACATATTCTTTCGAGAGAAAACTCTCCTGTGCATTCTCTTTTGAGGCTACACGCTTAGACATACACGCAACACCAAAGCTTTTCGAGTTACAACGTGTTGTTTAGGAAAAACAAGATAATTTCTCACGATGCGGGATTTCCTTAAAACGTGGTTTTCTGACAAATTTTGACGAAAGAAAATTCTCCTGTGGGTTCTCTTTTGAGGGTACACGTTTAGACGTACAAGCCACACCAAATCCTTTCGAGTTATATCGTGTTGTTTAGGAGATACAAGCTTATTTTGTACTATGTGTTATTTCTACTCGTAAAGTTTAAGTGTTTCCAATAAGTATGTATTTGTCTTTACTCTGCAACACTGTATTTCCTTATAATGTGGTATTCCTACATAATCTTTTGGGAGAAAACTCTCCTGTGCGTTCTCTTTTGAGGCTACACGCTTAGATATACCCACAACACCAAACCTTTTCGAGTTACAACATGTTGTTTAGGAAAAACAAGATAATTTCGCACGATGCGGGATTTCTTTAAAACGTGGTTTTGACAAATTTTGACGAAAGAAAACTCTCCTGTGGGTTCTCTTTTGAGGCTACACGTTTATACGTACACGCCACACCAAGTCTTTTTGAGTTACAACGTGTTGTTTAAGACATACACGCTAATTTTGCAAGATGCTTTATTTCTCTCATAAAGTGCTTCCAATACATACGTATTTGTCTTTACTCTGCCACACTGTATTTCCTTATAACGTGGTATTCTAAATATTCTTTTGAGAGAAAACTCTCCTGTGCGTTCTCTTTTGGGGCTACATGCTTAGACATACACGCAACACCAAAGCTTTTCGAGTTAAAACGTGTTGTTTAGGAAGAACAAGATAATTTCTCACGATGCGGGATTTCCTTAAAACGTGGTTTTCTGACAAATTTTGACGAAAGAAAACTCTCCTGTGGGTTCTCTTTTGAGGCTAGACGTTTAGACGTACACGCCACACCAAATCTTTTTGAGTTACAACGTGTTGTTTAGGACAAACAAGCTAATTTTGCAAGATGCGTTATTTCTCTCATAAAGTGCTTCCAATATGTACGTATTTGTCTTTACTCTGCCACACTGTATTTCCTTATAACGTGGTATTCTTACATATTCTTTCGAGAGAAAACTCTCCTGTGTGTTCTCTTTTGGGGCTACACACTTAGACATACACCCAACACCAAAGCTTTTCGAGTTAAAACGTGTTGTTTAGGAAGAACAAGATAATTTCTCACGATGAGGGATTTTCTTAAAACGTGGTTTTCTGACGAATTTTGACGAAAGAAAATTGTCCTGTGGGTTCTCTTTTGAGGCTACACGTTTAGACGTACACGCCACACCAAATCTTTTCGAGTTACCACGTGTTGTTTAGGAGATACAAGCTAATTTTGTACGATGCTTTATTTCATCTCGTAAAGTTTATGGGTTTCCAATACATACGTATTTGTCTTTACTCTGCAACACTGTATTTCCTTATAACGTGGTATTCTTACAAATTCTATTGAGAAAAAACTCTCCTGTGCGTTCTCTTTTGAGGCTACATGCTTAGACATACACGCAACACCAAAGCCTTTCGAGTTACAACGTGTTGTTTAGGAAAAACAAGATAATTTCGCACGATACGGGATTTCCGTAAACCATGGTTTTCTGAAAAATTTTGACGAAAAAAATTCTCCTGTGGGTTCTCTTTTGAGGCTACACGTTTAGAAGTACACGCCACACCACATCTTTTCGAGTTACAACGTGTTGTTTAGGAGATACAAGCTAATTTTGTACGATGCTTTATTTCATCTCGTAAAGTTTATGGGTTTCCAATACATATGTATTTGTCTTTACTTTGCAACACTGTATTTCCTTTTAACGTGGTATTCTTACAAATTCTATCGAGATACAACTCTCCTGTGTGTTCTCTTTTGAGGCTACACGCTTAGACATACACGCAACACCAAAGCTTTTCGAGTTACAACATGTTGTTTAGGAAAAACAAGATAATTTCGCACAATGCGGGATTTCCTTAAAACGTGGTTTTCTGAAAAATTTTGACGAAAGAAAATTCTCCTGTGGGTTCTCTTTTGAGGCTACATGTTTAGACGTACAGGCCACACCAAATCTTTTTAAGTTACAACGTGTTGTTTAGGAGATACAAGCTAATTTTGTACGATGCGTTATTTCTTCTCGTAAAGTTTTTCCAATACGTAAGTGTTTGTCTTTACAACACTGTGTTTCCTAATAACGTGGTATTCTTACATATTCTTTCGTGAAAAAAACTCTCCTTTGCATTCTCTTTTGAGGCTACACGCTTAGACATACACGCAACAACAAAGCTTTTCGAGTTACAACGTGTTGTTTCGGAAAAACAAGATAATTTCGCACGATGCGGGATTTCCATAAAACGTGGTTTTCTGACAAATTTTGACTAAAGAAAATTCTCCTGTGGGTTCTCTTTTGAGTCTACACGTTTAGATGTACACGCCACACCAAATATTTTTGAGTTACAATGTGTTGTTTAGGAGATATAAGCTAATTTTTTTACGGTGCGTTATTTCTTCTCCTAATGTTTAAGTGTTTCCAATATGTTTGTATTTGCCTTTACTCTGCAACACTGTATTTCCTTATAACGTGTTATTCTTACATATTTTTTCGAGAGAAAACTCTCCTGTGCGTTCTTTGGAGGCTACACGCTTAGACATACTCGCAACACCAAAGCTTTTCGAGTTACAACGTGTTGTTTAGGAAAAACAAGATAATTTCGCATGGTGCGGGATTTCCTTAAAACTTGGTTTTCTGACAAATTTTGACGAAAGAAAATTCTCCTGTGGGTTCTCTTTTGAGGGTACATGTTTAGACGTACAAGCCACACCAAATCCTTTCGAGTTATATCGTGTTGTTTAGGAGATACAAGCTTATTTTGTACTATGTGTTATTTCTACTCGTAAAGTTTAAGTGTTTCCAATAAGTATGTATTTGTCTTTACTCTGCAACAGTGTATTTCCTTATAATGTGGTATTCCTACATAATCTTTTGGGAGAAAACTCTCCTGTGCGTTCTCTTTTGAGGCTACACGCTTAGATATACCCGCAACACCAAACCTTTTCGAGTTACATGTTGTTTAGGAAAAACAAGATAATTTCGCACGATGCGGGATTTCTTTAAAACGTGGGTTTTGACAAATTTTGATGAGAGAAAACTCTCCTGTTGGTTCTCTTTTGAGGCTACACGTTTAGACGTACACGCCACACCAAATCTTTTCGAGTTACAGCGTGTTGTTTAGGAGATACAAACTAATTTTGTATGATGCCTTATTTCTTCTCGTAAAGTTTAAGTGTTTCCAATAAGTACGTATTTGTCTTTACTCTGCAACACTGTATTTCCTTATGACGTGGTATTCTTACATATTCTTTCGAGAGAAAACTCTCCTGTGCATTCTCTTTTGAGGCTACACGCTTAGACATACAGGCAACACCAAAGCTTTTCGAGTTACAATGTGTTGTTTAGGAAAAACAAGATAATTTCGCACGATGCGGGATTTCCTTAAAACGTGGTTTTCTGACAAATTTTGATGAAAGAAAATACTCCTGTGGGTTCTCTTTTGAGGCTACACGTTTAGACGTACACGCCACACCAAATCCTTTCGAGTTAAAACGTGTTGGTTAGGACATACAAGCTAATTTTTTAAGATGCGTTATTTCTTCTCGTAAAGTTTAAATGTGTCCAATACGTACGTAATTGCCTTTACTCTGCAACACTGTATTTCCTTATAACGTGGTAATCTTGCATATTCTTTCGAGAGAAAAACTCTCCTGTGCGTTCTCTTTAGAGGCTACATGCTTAGACATACACGCAACACCAAGGCATTTCGAATTACAACCTGTTGTTTAGGAAAAACAAGATAATTTCACACGATGCGGGATTTCCTTAAAATGTGGTTTTCTGAAAAATTTTGACGAAAGAAAATTCTCCTGTGGGTTCTCTTTTGAGGCTACATGTTTAGTTGTAAATGCCACACCAAATCTTTTCGAGTTACAACGTTTTGTTTAGGAGATACAAGCTAATTTTGTAAGATACGTTATTACCTCTCGTAAAGGGTTTCCAATACGTAAGTATTTGTCTTTACTCTGCAACAATGTATTTCCATATAACGTGGTATTCTTACATATTCTTTCGAGAGAAAACTCTCCTGTGCATTCTCTTTTGAGGCTACATGCTTAGACATACACGCAACACCAAAGCTTTTCGAGTTAGAACGTGTTGTTTAGGAAAAACAAGATAATTTCTCACGATGTGGGATTTCCTTAAAACGTGGTTTTCTGACAAATTTTGACGAAAGAAAATTCTCCTGTGGGTTCTCTTTTGAGGGTACACGTTTAGACGTACAAGCCACACCAAATCCTTTCGAGTTATACCGTGTTGTTTAGGAGATACAAGCTTATTTTGTACTATGTGTTATTTCTACTCGTAAAGTTTAAGTGTTTCCAATAAGTATGTATTTGTCTTTACTCTGCAACACTGTATTTCCTTATAATGTGGTATTCCTACATAATCTTTTGGGAGAAAACTCTCCTGTGCGTTCTCTTTTGAGGCTACACGCTTAGATATACCCACAACACCAAACCTTTTCGAGTTACAACATGTTGTTTAGGAAAAACAAGATAATTTCGCACGATGCGGGATTTCTTTAAAACGTGGTTTTGACAAATTTTGACGAAAGAAAACTCTCCTGTGGGTTCTCTTTTGAGGCTACACGTTTATACGTACACGCCACACCAAGTCTTTTTGAGTTACAACGTGTTGTTTAAGACATACACGCTAATTTTGCAAGATGCTTTATTTCTCTCATAAAGTGCTTCCAATACATACGTATTTGCCTTTACTCTGCCACACTGTATTTCCTTATAACGTGGTATTCTAAATATTCTTTTGAGAGAAAACTCTCCTGTGCGTTCTCTTTTGGGGCTACATGCTTAGACATACACGCAACACCAAAGCTTTTCGAGTTAAAACGTGTTGTTTAGGAAGAACAAGATAATTTCTCACGATGCGGGATTTCCTTAAAACGTGGTTTTCTGACAAATTTTGACGAAAGAAAACTCTCCTGTGGGTTCTCTTTTGAGGCTAGACGTTTAGACGTACACGCCACACCAAATCTTTTTGAGTTACAACGTGTTGTTTAGGACAAACAAGCTAATTTTGCAAGATGCGTTATTTCTCTCATAAAGTGCTTCCAATACGTACGTATTTGTCTTTACTCTGCCACACTGTATTTCCTTATAACGTGGTATTCTTACATATTCTTTCGAGAGAAAACTCTCCTGTGTGTTCTCTTTTGGGGCTACACACTTAGACATACACCCAACACCAAAGCTTTTCGAGTTAAAACGTGTTGTTTAGGAAGAACAAGATAATTTCTCACGATGAGGGATTTTCTTAAAACGTGGTTTTCTGACGAATTTTGACGAAAGAAAATTGTCCTGTGGGTTCTCTTTTGAGGCTACACGTTTAGACGTACACGCCACACCAAATCTTTTCGAGTTACCACGTGTTGTTTAGGAGATACAAGCTAATTTTGTACGATGCTTTATTTCATCTCGTAAAGTTTATGGGTTTCCAATACATACGTATTTGTCTTTACTCTGCAACACTGTATTTCCTTATAACGTGGTATTCTTACAAATTCTATTGAGAAAAAACTCTCCTGTGCGTTCTCTTTTGAGGCTACATGCTTAGACATACACGCAACACCAAAGCCTTTCGAGTTACAACGTGTTGTTTAGGAAAAACAAGATAATTTCGCACGATACGGGATTTCCGTAAACCATGGTTTTCTGAAAAATTTTGACGAAAAAAATTCTCCTGTGGGTTCTCTTTTGAGGCTACACGTTTAGAAGTACACGCCACACCACATCTTTTCGAGTTACAACGTGTTGTTTAGGAGATACAAGCTAATTTTGTACGATGCTTTATTTCATCTCGTAAAGTTTATGGGTTTCCAATACATATGTATTTGTCTTTACTTTGCAACACTGTATTTCCTTTTAACGTGGTATTCTT
Organism: Apodemus sylvaticus; assembly: GCF_947179515.1. Classification (NCBI taxonomy): domain Eukaryota; kingdom Metazoa; phylum Chordata; class Mammalia; order Rodentia; family Muridae; genus Apodemus; species Apodemus sylvaticus. The sequence goes on from NW_026263169.1 coordinate 422,603, forward strand.
ACAAATTCTATCGAGATACAACTCTCCTGTGTGTTCTCTTTTGAGGCTACACGCTTAGACATACACGCAACACCAAAGCTTTTCGAGTTACAACATGTTGTTTAGGAAAAACAAGATAATTTCGCACAATGCGGGATTTCCTTAAAACGTGGTTTTCTGAAAAATTTGACGAAAGAAAATTCTCCTGTGGGTTCTCTTTTGAGGCTACATGTTTAGACGTACAGGCCACACCAAATCTTTTTAAGTTACAACGTGTTGTTTAGGAGATACAAGCTAATTTTGTACGATGCGTTATTTCTTCTCGTAAAGTTTTTCCAATACGTAAGTGTTTGTCTTTACAACACTGTGTTTCCTAATAACGTGGTATTCTTACATATTCTTTCGAGAAAAAAACTCTCCTTTGCATTCTCTTTTGAGGCTACACGCTTAGACATACACGCAACAACAAAGCTTTTCGAGTTACAACGTGTTGTTTCGGAAAAACAAGATAATTTCGCACGATGCGGGATTTCCATAAAACGTGGTTTTCTGACAAATTTTGACTAAAGAAAATTCTCCTGTGGGTTCTCTTTTGAGTCTACACGTTTAGATGTACACGCCACACCAAATATTTTTGAGTTACAATGTGTTGTTTAGGAGATATAAGCTAATTTTTTTACGGTGCGTTATTTCTTCTCCTAATGTTTAAGTGTTTCCAATATGTTTGTATTTGCCTTTACTCTGCAACACTGTATTTCCTTATAACGTGTTATTCTTACATATTTTTTCGAGAGAAAACTCTCCTGTGCGTTCTCTTTGGAGGCTACACGCTTAGACATACTCGCAACACCAAAGCTTTTCGAGTTACAACGTGTTGTTTAGGAAAAACAAGATAATTTCGCATGGTGCGGGATTTCCTTAAAACTTGGTTTTCTGACAAATTTTGACGAAAGAAAATTCTCCTGTGGGTTCTCTTTTGAGGGTACATGTTTAGACGTACAAGCCACACCAAATCCTTTCGAGTTATATCGTGTTGTTTAGGAGATACAAGCTTATTTTGTACTATGTGTTATTTCTACTCGTAAAGTTTAAGTGTTTCCAATAAGTATGTATTTGTCTTTACTCTGCAACAGTGTATTTCCTTATAATGTGGTATTCCTACATAATCTTTTGGGAGAAAACTCTCCCGTGCGTTCTCTTTTGAGGCTACACGCTTAGATATACCCGCAACACCAAACCTTTTCGAGTTACATGTTGTTTAGGAAAAACAAGATAATTTCGCACGATGCGGGATTTCTTTAAAACGTGGGTTTTGACAAATTTTGATGAGAGAAAACTCTCCTGTTGGTTCTCTTTTGAGGCTACACGTTTAGACGTACACGCCACACCAAATCTTTTCGAGTTACAGCGTGTTGTTTAGGAGATACAAACTAATTTTGTATGATGCCTTATTTCTTCTCGTAAAGTTTAAGTGTTTCCAATAAGTACGTATTTGTCTTTACTCTGCAACACTGTATTTCCTTATGACGTGGTATTCTTACATATTCTTTCGAGAGAAAACTCTCCTGTGCATTCTCTTTTGAGGCTACACGCTTAGACATACAGGCAACACCAAAGCTTTTCGAGTTACAATGTGTTGTTTAGGAAAAACAAGATAATTTCGCACGATGCGGGATTTCCTTAAAACGTGGTTTTCTGACAAATTTTGATGAAAGAAAATACTCCTGTGGGTTCTCTTTTGAGGCTACACGTTTAGACGTACACGCCACACCAAATCCTTTCGAGTTAAAACGTGTTGGTTAGGACATACAAGCTAATTTTTTAAGATGCGTTATTTCTTCTCGTAAAGTTTAAATGTGTCCAATACGTACGTAATTGCCTTTACTCTGCAACACTGTATTTCCTTATAACGTGGTAATCTTGCATATTCTTTCGAGAGAAAAACTCTCCTGTGCGTTCTCTTTAGAGGCTACATGCTTAGACATACACGCAACACCAAAGCATTTCGAATTACAACCTGTTGTTTAGGAAAAACAAGATAATTTCACACGATGCGGGATTTCCTTAAAACGTGGTTTTCTGAAAAATTTTGACGAAAGAAAATTCTCCTGTGGGTTCTCTTTTGAGGCTACATGTTTAGTTGTAAATGCCACACCAAATCTTTTCGAGTTACAACGTTTTGTTTAGGAGATACAAGCTAATTTTGTAAGATACGTTATTACCTCTCGTAAAGGGTTTCCAATACGTAAGTATTTGTCTTTACTCTGCAACAATGTATTTCCATATAACGTGGTATTCTTACATATTCTTTCGAGAGAAAACTCTCCTGTGCATTCTCTTTTGAGGCTACACGCTTAGACATACACGCAACACCAAAGCTTTTCGAGTTACAACGTGTTGTTTAGGAAAAACAAGATAATTTCTCACGATGCGGGATTTCCTTAAAACGTGGTTTTCTGACAAATTTTGACGAAAGAAAATTCTCCTGTGGGTTCTCTTTTGAGGGTACACGTTTAGACGTACAAGCCACACCAAATCCTTTCGAGTTATATCGTGTTGTTTAGGAGATACAAGCTTATTTTGTACTATGTGTTATTTCTACTCGTAAAGTTTAAGTGTTTCCAATCAGTATGTATTTGTCTTTACTCTGCAACACTGTATTTCCTTATAATGTGGTATTCCTACATAATCTTTTGGGAGAAAACTCTCCTGTGCATTCTCTTTTGAGGCTACACGCTTAGATATACCCACAACACCAAACCTTTTCGAGTTACAACATGTTGTTTAGGAAAAACAAGATAATTTCGCACGATGCGGGATTTCTTTAAAACGTGGTTTTGACAAATTTTGACGAAAGAAAACTCTCCTGTGGGTTCTCTTTTGAGGCTACACGTTTATACGTACACGCCACACCAAGTCTTTTTGAGTTACAACGTGTTGTTTAAGACATACACGCTAATTTTGCAAGATGCTTTATTTCTCTCATAAAGTGCTTCCAATACATACGTATTTGTCTTTACTCTGCCACACTGTATTTCCTTATAACGTGGTATTCTAAATATTCTTTTGAGAGAAAACTCTCCTGTGCGTTCTCTTTTGGGGCTACATGCTTAGACATACACGCAACACCAAAGCTTTTCGAGTTAAAACGTGTTGTTTAGGAAGAACAAGATAATTTCTCACGATGCGGGATTTCCTTAAAACGTGGTTTTCTGACAAATTTTGACGAAAGGAAACTCTCCTGTGGGTTCTCTTTTGAGGCTAGACGTTTAGACGTACACGCCACACCAAATCTTTTTGAGTTACAACGTGTTGTTTAGGACAAACAAGCTAATTTTGCAAGATGCGTTATTTCTCTCATAAAGTGCTTCCAATACGTACGTATTTGTCTTTACTCTGCCACACTGTATTTCCTTATAACGTGGTATTCTTACATATTCTTTCGAGAGAAAACTCTCCTGTGTGTTCTCTTTTGGGGCTACACACTTAGACATACACCCAACACCAAAGCTTTTCGAGTTAAAACGTGTTGTTTAGGAAGAACAAGATAATTTCTCACGATGAGGGATTTTCTTAAAACGTGGTTTTCTGACGAATTTTGACGAAAGAAAATTGTCCTGTGGGTTCTCTTTTGAGGCTACACGTTTAGACGTACACGCCACACCAAATCTTTTCGAGTTACCACGTGTTGTTTAGGAGATACAAGCTAATTTTGTACGATGCTTTATTTCATCTCGTAAAGTTTATGGGTTTCCAATACATACGTATTTGTCTTTACTCTGCAACACTGTATTTCCTTATAACGTGGTATTCTTACAAATTCTATTGAGAAAAAACTCTCCTGTGCGTTCTCTTTTGAGGCTACATGCTTAGACATACACGCAACACCAAAGCCTTTCGAGTTACAACGTGTTGTTTAGGAAAAACAAGATAATTTCGCACGATACGGGATTTCCGTAAACCATGGTTTTCTGAAAAATTTTGACGAAAAAAATTCTCCTGTGGGTTCTCTTTTGAGGCTACACGTTTAGAAGTACACGCCACACCACATCTTTTCGAGTTACAACGTGTTGTTTAGGAGATACAAGCTAATTTTGTACGATGCTTTATTTCATCTCGTAAAGTTTATGGGTTTCCAATACATATGTATTTGTCTTTACTTTGCAACACTGTATTTCCTTTTAACGTGGTATTCTTACAAATTCTATCGAGATACAACTCTCCTGTGTGTTCTCTTTTGAGGCTACACGCTTAGACATACACGCAACACCAAAGCTTTTCGAGTTACAACATGTTGTTTAGGAAAAACAAGATAATTTCGCACAATGCGGGATTTCCTTAAAACGTGGTTTTCTGAAAAATTTGACGAAAGAAAATTCTCCTGTGGGTTCTCTTTTGAGGCTACATGTTTAGACGTACAGGCCACACCAAATCTTTTTAAGTTACAACGTGTTGTTTAGGAGATACAAGCTAATTTTGTACGATGCGTTATTTCTTCTCGTAAAGTTTTTCCAATACGTAAGTGTTTGTCTTTACAACACTGTGTTTCCTAATAACGTGGTATTCTTACATATTCTTTCGAGAAAAAAACTCTCCTTTGCATTCTCTTTTGAGGCTACACGCTTAGACATACACGCAACAACAAAGCTTTTCGAGTTACAACGTGTTGTTTCGGAAAAACAAGATAATTTCGCACGATGCGGGATTTCCATAAAACGTGGTTTTCTGACAAATTTTGACTAAAGAAAATTCTCCTGTGGGTTCTCTTTTGAGTCTACACGTTTAGATGTACACGCCACACCAAATATTTTTGAGTTACAATGTGTTGTTTAGGAGATATAAGCTAATTTTTTTACGGTGCGTTATTTCTTCTCCTAATGTTTAAGTGTTTCCAATATGTTTGTATTTGCCTTTACTCTGCAACACTGTATTTCCTTATAACGTGTTATTCTTACATATTTTTTCTAGAGAAAACTCTCCTGTGCGTTCTCTTTGGAGGCTACACGCTTAGACATACTCGCAACACCAAAGCTTTTCGAGTTACAACGTGTTGTTTAGGAAAAACAAGATAATTTCGCATGGTGCGGGATTTCCTTAAAACTTGGTTTTCTGACAAATTTTGACGAAAGAAAATTCTCCTGTGGGTTCTCTTTTGAGGGTACATGTTTAGACGTACAAGCCACACCAAATCCTTTCGAGTTATATCGTGTTGTTTAGGAGATACAAGCTTATTTTGTACTATGTGTTATTTCTACTCGTAAAGTTTAAGTGTTTCCAATAAGTATGTATTTGTCTTTACTCTGCAACAGTGTATTTCCTTATAATGTGGTATTCCTACATAATCTTTTGGGAGAAAACTCTCCTGTGCGTTCTCTTTTGAGGCTACACGCTTAGATATACCCGCAACACCAAACCTTTTCGAGTTACATGTTGTTTAGGAAAAACAAGATAATTTCGCACGATGCGGGATTTCTTTAAAACGTGGGTTTTGACAAATTTTGATGAGAGAAAACTCTCCTGTTGGTTCTCTTTTGAGGCTACACGTTTAGACGTACACGCCACACCAAATCTTTTCGAGTTACAGCGTGTTGTTTAGGAGATACAAACTAATTTTGTATGATGCCTTATTTCTTCTCGTAAAGTTTAAGTGTTTCCAATAAGTACGTATTTGTCTTTACTCTGCAACACTGTATTTCCTTATGACGTGGTATTCTTACATATTCTTTCGAGAGAAAACTCTCCTGTGCATTCTCTTTTGAGGCTACACGCTTAGACATACAGGCAACACCAAAGCTTTTCGAGTTACAATGTGTTGTTTAGGAAAAACAAGATAATTTCGCACGATGCGGGATTTCCTTAAAACGTGGTTTTCTGACAAATTTTGATGAAAGAAAATACTCCTGTGGGTTCTCTTTTGAGGCTACACGTTTAGACGTACACGCCACACCAAATCCTTTCGAGTTAAAACGTGTTGGTTAGGACATACAAGCTAATTTTTTAAGATGCGTTATTTCTTCTCGTAAAGTTTAAATGTGTCCAATACGTACGTAATTGCCTTTACTCTGCAACACTGTATTTCCTTATAACGTGGTAATCTTGCATATTCTTTCGAGAGAAAAACTCTCCTGTGCGTTCTCTTTAGAGGCTACATGCTTAGACATACACGCAACACCAAAGCATTTCGAATTACAACCTGTTGTTTAGGAAAAACAAGATAATTTCACACGATGCGGGATTTCCTTAAAACGTGGTTTTCTGAAAAATTTTGACGAAAGAAAATTCTCCTGTGGGTTCTCTTTTGAGGCTACATGTTTAGTTGTAAATGCCACACCAAATCTTTTCGAGTTACAACGTTTTGTTTAGGAGATACAAGCTAATTTTGTAAGATACGTTATTACCTCTCGTAAAGGGTTTCCAATACGTAAGTATTTGTCTTTACTCTGCAACAATGTATTTCCATATAACGTGGTATTCTTACATATTCTTTCGAGAGAAAACTCTCCTGTGCATTCTCTTTTGAGGCTACACGCTTAGACATACACGCAACACCAAAGCTTTTCGAGTTACAACGTGTTGTTTAGGAAAAACAAGATAATTTCTCACGATGCGGGATTTCCTTAAAACGTGGTTTTCTGACAAATTTTGACGAAAGAAAATTCTCCTGTGGGTTCTCTTTTGAGGGTACACGTTTAGACGTACAAGCCACACCAAATCCTTTCGAGTTATATCGTGTTGTTTAGGAGATACAAGCTTATTTTGTACTATGTGTTATTTCTACTCGTAAAGTTTAAGTGTTTCCAATCAGTATGTATTTGTCTTTACTCTGCAACACTGTATTTCCTTATAATGTGGTATTCCTACATAATCTTTTGGGAGAAAACTCTCCTGTGCATTCTCTTTTGAGGCTACACGCTTAGATATACCCACAACACCAAACCTTTTCGAGTTACAACATGTTGTTTAGGAAAAACAAGATAATTTCGCACGATGCGGGATTTCTTTAAAACGTGGTTTTGACAAATTTTGACGAAAGAAAACTCTCCTGTGGGTTCTCTTTTGAGGCTACACGTTTATACGTACACGCCACACCAAGTCTTTTTGAGTTACAACGTGTTGTTTAAGACATACACGCTAATTTTGCAAGATGCTTTATTTCTCTCATAAAGTGCTTCCAATACATACGTATTTGTCTTTACTCTGCCACACTGTATTTCCTTATAACGTGGTATTCTAAATATTCTTTTGAGAGAAAACTCTCCTGTGCGTTCTCTTTTGGGGCTACATGCTTAGACATACACGCAACACCAAAGCTTTTCGAGTTAAAACGTGTTGTTTAGGAAGAACAAGATAATTTCTCACGATGCGGGATTTCCTTAAAACGTGGTTTTCTGACAAATTTTGACGAAAGAAAACTCTCCTGTGGGTTCTCTTTTGAGGCTAGACGTTTAGACGTACACGCCACACCAAATCTTTTTGAGTTACAACGTGTTGTTTAGGACAAACAAGCTAATTTTGCAAGATGCGTTATTTCTCTCATAAAGTGCTTCCAATACGTACGTATTTGTCTTTACTCTGCCACACTGTATTTCCTTATAACGTGGTATTCTTACATATTCTTTCGAGAGAAAACTCTCCTGTGTGTTCTCTTTTGGGGCTACACACTTAGACATACACCCAACACCAAAGCTTTTCGAGTTAAAACGTGTTGTTTAGGAAGAACAAGATAATTTCTCACGATGAGGGATTTTCTTAAAACGTGGTTTTCTGACGAATTTTGACGAAAGAAAATTGTCCTGTGGGTTCTCTTTTGAGGCTACACGTTTAGACGTACACGCCACACCAAATCTTTTCGAGTTACCAAGTGTTGTTTAGGAGATACAAGCTAATTTTGTACGATGCTTTATTTCATCTCGTAAAGTTTATGGGTTTCCAATACATACGTATTTGTCTTTACTCTGCAACACTGTATTTCCTTATAACGTGGTATTCTTACAAATTCTATTGAGAAAAAACTCTCCTGTGCGTTCTCTTTTGAGGCTACATGCTTAGACATACACGCAACACCAAAGCCTTTCGAGTTACAACGTGTTGTTTAGGAAAAACAAGATAATTTCGCACGATACGGGATTTCCGTAAACCATGGTTTTCTGAAAAATTTTGACGAAAAAAATTCTCCTGTGGGTTCTCTTTTGAGGCTACACGTTTAGAAGTACACGCCACACCACATCTTTTCGAGTTACAAAGTGTTGTTTAGGAGATACAAGCTAATTTTGTACGATGCTTTATTTCATCTCGTAAAGTTTATGGGTTTCCAATACATATGTATTTGTCTTTACTTTGCAACACTGTATTTCCTTTTAACGTGGTATTCTTACAAATTCTATCGAGATACAACTCTCCTGTGTGTTCTCTTTTGAGGCTACACGCTTAGACATACACGCAACACCAAAGCTTTTCGAGTTACAACATGTTGTTTAGGAAAAACAAGATAATTTCGCACAATGCGGGATTTCCTTAAAACGTGGTTTTCTGAAAAATTTTGACGAAAGAAAATTCTCCTGTGGGTTCTATTTTGAGGCTACACGTTTAGACGTACAGGCCACACCAAATCTTTTTAAGTTACAACGTGTTGTTTAGGAGATACAAGCTAATTTTGTACGATGCGTTATTTCTTCTCGTAAAGTTTTTCCAATACGTAAGTGTTTGTCTTTACAACACTGTGTTTCCTAATAACGTGGTATTCTTACATATTCTTTCGAGAAAAAACTCTCCTTTGCATTCTCTTTTGAGGCTACACGCTTAGACATACACGCAACAACAAAGCTTTTCGAGTTACAACGTGTTGTTTCGGAAAAACAAGATAATTTCGCACGATGCGGGATTTCCATAAAACGTGGTTTTCTGACAAATTTTGACTAAAGAAAATTCTCCTGTGGGTTCTCTTTTGAGTCTACACGTTTAGATGTACACGCCACACCAAATATTTTTGAGTTACAATGTGTTGTTTAGGAGATATAAGCTAATTTTTTTACGGTGCGTTATTTCTTCTCCTAATGTTTAAGTGTTTCCAATATGTTTGTATTTGCCTTTACTCTGCAACACTGTATTTCCTTATAACGTGTTATTCTTACATATTTTTTCGAGAGAAAACTCTCCTGTGCGTTCTCTTTGGAGGCTACACGCTTAGACATACTCGCAACACCAAAGCTTTTCGAGTTACAACGTGTTGTTTAGGAAAAACAAGATAATTTCGCATGATGCGGGATTTCCTTAAAACTTGGTTTTCTGACAAATTTTGACGAAAGAAAATTCTCCTGTGGGTTCTCTTTTGAGGGTACATGTTTAGACGTACAAGCCACACCAAATCCTTTCGAGTTATATCGTGTTGTTTAGGAGATACAAGCTTATTTTGTACTATGTGTTATTTCTACTCGTAAAGTTTAAGTGTTTCCAATAAGTATGTATTTGTCTTTACTCTGCAACAGTGTATTTCCTTATAATGTGGTATTCCTACATAATCTTTTGGGAGAAAACTCTCCTGTGCGTTCTCTTTTGAGGCTACACGCTTAGATATACCCGCAACACCAAACCTTTTCGAGTTACATGTTGTTTAGGAAAAACAAGATAATTTCGCACGATGCGGGATTTCTTTAAAACGTGGGTTTTGACAAATTTTGATGAGAGAAAACTCTCCTGTTGGTTCTCTTTTGAGGCTACACGTTTAGACGTACACGCCACACCAAATCTTTTCGAGTTACAGCGTGTTGTTTAGGAGATACAAACTAATTTTGTATGATGCCTTATTTCTTCTCGTAAAGTTTAAGTGTTTCCAATAAGTACGTATTTGTCTTTACTCTGCAACACTGTATTTCCTTATGACGTGGTATTCTTACATATTCTTTCGAGAGAAAACTCTCCTGTGCATTCTCTTTTGAGGCTACACGCTTAGACATACAGGCAACACCAAAGCTTTTCGAGTTACAATGTGTTGTTTAGGAAAAACAAGATAATTTCGCACGATGCGGGATTTCCTTAAAACGTGGTTTTCTGACAAATTTTGATGAAAGAAAATACTCCTGTGGGTTCTCTTTTGAGGCTACACGTTTAGACGTACACGCCACACCAAATCCTTTCGAGTTAAAACGTGTTGGTTAGGACATACAAGCTAATTTTTTAAGATGCGTTATTTCTTCTCGTAAAGTTTAAATGTGTCCAATACGTACGTAATTGCCTTTACTCTGCAACACTGTATTTCCTTATAACGTGGTAATCTTGCATATTCTTTCGAGAGAAAAACTCTCCTGTGCGTTCTCTTTAGAGGCTACATGCTTAGACATACACGCAACACCAAAGCATTTCGAATTACAACCTGTTGTTTAGGAAAAACAAGATAATTTCACACGATGCGGGATTTCCTTAAAACGTGGTTTTCTGAAAAATTTTGACGAAAGAAAATTCTCCTGTGGGTTCTCTTTTGAGGCTACATGTTTAGTTGTAAATGCCACACCAAATCTTTTCGAGTTACAACGTTTTGTTTAGGAGATACAAGCTAATTTTGTAAGATACGTTATTACCTCTCGTAAAGGGTTTCCAATACGTAAGTATTTGTCTTTACTCTGCAACAATGTATTTCCATATAACGTGGTATTCTTACATATTCTTTCGAGAGAAAACTCTCCTGTGCATTCTCTTTTGAGGCTACACGCTTAGACATACACGCAACACCAAAGCTTTTCGAGTTACAACATGTTGTTTAGGAAAAACAAGATAATTTCTCACGATGCGGGATTTCCTTAAAACGTGGTTTTCTGACAAATTTTGACGAAAGAAAATTCTCCTGTGGGTTCTCTTTTGAGGGTACACGTTTAGACGTACAAGCCACACCAAATCCTTTCGAGTTATATCGTGTTGTTTAGGAGATACAAGCTTATTTTGTACTATGTGTTATTTCTACTCGTAAAGTTTAAGTGTTTCCAATCAGTATGTATTTGTCTTTACTCTGCAACACTGTATTTCCTTATAATGTGGTATTCCTACATAATCTTTTGGGAGAAAACTCTCCTGTGCATTCTCTTTTGAGGCTACACGCTTAGATATACCCACAACACCAAACCTTTTCGAGTTACAACATGTTGTTTAGGAAAAACAAGATAATTTCGCACGATGCGGGATTTCTTTAAAACGTGGTTTTGACAAATTTTGACGAAAGAAAACTCTCCTGTGGGTTCTCTTTTGAGGCTACACGTTTATACGTACACGCCACACCAAGTCTTTTTGAGTTACAACGTGTTGTTTAAGACATACACGCTAATTTTGCAAGATGCTTTATTTCTCTCATAAAGTGCTTCCAATACATACGTATTTGTCTTTACTCTGCCACACTGTATTTCCTTATAACGTGGTATTCTAAATATTCTTTTGAGAGAAAACTCTCCTGTGCGTTCTCTTTTGGGGCTACATGCTTAGACATACACGCAACACCAAAGCTTTTCGAGTTAAAACGTGTTGTTTAGGAAGAACAAGATAATTTCTCACGATGCGGGGATTTCCTTAAAACGTGGTTTTCTGACAAATTTTGACGAAAGAAAACTCTCCTGTGGGTTCTCTTTTGAGGCTAGACGTTTAGACGTACACGCCACACCAAATCTTTTTGAGTTACAACGTGTTGTTTAGGACAAACAAGCTAATTTTGCAAGATGCGTTATTTCTCTCATAAAGTGCTTCCAATACGTACGTATTTGTCTTTACTCTGCCACACTGTATTTCCTTATAACGTGGTATTCTTACATATTCTTTCGAGAGAAAACTCTCCTGTGTGTTCTCTTTTGGGGCTACACACTTAGACATACACCCACACCAAAGCTTTTCGAGTTAAAACGTGTTGTTTAGGAAGAACAAGATAATTTCTCACGATGAGGGATTTTCTTAAAACGTGGTTTTCTGACGAATTTTGACGAAAGAAAATTGTCCTGTGGGTTCTCTTTTGAGGCTACACGTTTAGACGTACACGCCACACCAAATCTTTTCGAGTTACCAAGTGTTGTTTAGGAGATACAAGCTAATTTTGTACGATGCTTTATTTCATCTCGTAAAGTTTATGGTTTCCAATACATACGTATTTTGTCTTTACTCTGCAACACTGTATTTCCTTATAACGTGGTATTCTTACAATTCTATTGAGAAAAAACTCTCCTGTGCGTTCTCTTTTGAGGCTACATGCTTAGACATACACGCAACACCAAAGCCTTTCGAGTTACAACGTGTTGTTTAGGAAAAACAAGATAATTTCGCACGATACGGGATTTCCGTAAACCATGGTTTTCTGAAAAATTTTGACGAAAAAAATTCTCCTGTGGGTTCTCTTTTGAGGCTACACGTTTAGAAGTACACGCCACACCACATCTTTTCGAGTTACAAAGTGTTGTTTAGGAGATACAAGCTAATTTTGTACGATGCTTTATTTCATCTCGTAAAGTTTATGGGTTTCCAATACATATGTATTTGTCTTTACTTTGCAACACTGTATTTCCTTTTAACGTGGTATTCTTACAAATTCTATCGAGATACAACTCTCCTGTGTGTTCT